>NC_137954.1:37007487-37187487 GCF_963924665.1 Micromys minutus
AGAGGAGGGAGAAGAGGAGGGAGAAGGGGAGGAGAAGGGGAGGGAGAGGGAAGGAAGAAAAGGAAGTTTTAATACCACAGTGTAGAAGTACTGGGTGGAGTGCAGTGGAGAGACCACAGCCACCATCTGTGAACCACGCTTCTCTCAATACATCATAGCAAGGAGAAAATGGTGGGACGGGAGGAACACACAGCCAACAGGACAGACACATAGGCAGCCTTGGACACTGAGTGTTATCTGCATGAAGTGTGCTCTGTGTGTATGGCCTGGGGCTTCTGCCTGAGTCACCATGGCCCTTGTTGACTATCTCCCACAAGCTTCTGCCACTCACCTCACTGCCCTCCTACCTGTTGTCAAGAAAAGACCACAGACACACCTTTATTCTTTCTAGACAACTCCATCCTTATTCGCCTTTCCTTGTTTAGCAGTCCTCAGGCGTAGACCGTGACTTTATGCAATGGGTACTTATGAAGTGCTTACTGTGAGTCCCAGACTGTTCTAGTATGAGGGAGCTGTTGATAGTCCTAAATTATCTTCTCCCATTGCTGACCAAAAGTGACTTGGGGAGGAAAGGATTTACTGGGCTTACTATATAGTCCACCAGCAGGAAGCCAAGGCAAGAAGTGGAGCAGAGACTCTGAAGGAGTGTTGCTTGCTGACTTGCTCAGGTCGATGAGCCTCAGGCAGCACTGCTCCCAGTAGGCTGGGTTCTCCCACATCAGTTAGTAATCAATTCCCACAGATATAAGCTGACAACCAAGAGAACTATCACTGTGAGAAGGTATTCTGTGCTAGTGAACTTCTGCCCTTGGAGGGTGCCACAGAAGAAGACATGTAGAAAATGAAGCCCTGAGACTGACATTCAGTTCTATGAATGTGGTGGCCAGGTAGGTCAGTGAGAGTAAGGGGAAAGGTTCTGGGAGGGCCTGAGTAGCTAGTCATGTGACAGTTCCACAAGCAATGGCCAGAAGACAGATGAGGGTGACCTGAGTCACTGCAGGCCAGTGGAGAGCAGATGAGGTCATCTGAATGAGCAGGGTCCGCTGGACCAGGTAGAGGACTTTGTGTGACATGCTGTCTGCTTTTCCTGAAGCCTGGAAGATGATAATCCACTTTCTAAAATGCCGTTTTGCTAAGTCCTTTAGCTAAGCCTCAGCATACTGTCTATAATCAACCCACCCCCATTCCCCGACTCACCAAGCCCTCAGAGAAGGGCTCCTACAAACCAAAGCAACATCTACACGCATTGATCTTGACACAGTGCACAGTGCTAGAATCTGTCCATCAAGCCCACACACGCATGCACACACACTACACACACACACACACACACACACACACACTGCACAGCTAAGGGAATGAATGCATGGGGTGACAGCCTGTTCTGTAGGATTTAAGTTTCTAGGTATGGTGCAGTTTGAAATGAAACGTCAGAATAAAACAAACGCTCAAGGACTCCTTATGAGGAAACCGGATGCTCAAATCCACACAGACAAGGGAGAGTCTCATCTGGTTGGGAGACCTGCCCCCTGGTGGCGAGGAGAAGAACAACCAGTAAGCCAGGCTCTACATGGGCCTGTGGTTGTCAGTAGGTCAGCCTTGGCTCTGTTCTTCAGGTCCCAGCAGGGTGTGCTCGTGGGTGTAGATGCATTTACCATTTGACTAATGAAAAGCTGAGAACACAAATGATCCTGTAATCCATGGTATTCACTGATTTGGGATTAAATGCTATCTGGCTTCACCACACACACACACACACACACACACACACACACTACCTGAGCACACTCGGAGAGAACAAACTGAGGTGCAATCATGATCAGAACCCGGGATCTGACTGCCAACCTCTCATCCCAACAGATCTGGCCGCAGAGGAGCAGAACGATTTGACCCCACCCCCATCACTGAGCCAGAAAACCGCTTACGGGGTGACCAGTAATCCCTCCAGTGAGCAAAAATTTCAACAGGTCATCATCACCGCGGTGAGTTCGTAAGTACCATGTCCAGAAGATACTGTTCTCCCCATCTCTGACTCTCACAAAATCTCCATCCCATCTTTCTAGAAGCGTTGTGAGTCTCGGGGGCTAGGGGCATGACACCCCATCTGTGGCTGAGCACCCTGAACATACCTGTTCTGAAGCTGACCAGGTGTAAGTCTTTGCATTGGCCACTGTCCGGTGCACAGTGGAGCGCTCTGATGAGGACTGAGAGCCACACTAATCTCAGTGCTTAGAGCTGGGCCACTACAGGGCAGTTTGATACTATGTCCATTTGGCGGGACAATAGAAGTAGCTTCACCTTTGGGGGCCTATGAGTTCCCCAGATTAAATGTGTTTTCCCCCACCGCCCCAATAAAATACATTTTAAGTCCCAATACTAAAGGACTTTCCTGGCTCCTGGCTCCTAATTAGCCGCCAGGTGTCTTATATGAAGCTCGGGTGCAGACCCCAGGCCCTTTGAAATGATGTTATGTTTTTGCTTCCACTCATGCATCTTTTCCATGCTTGTGCGTGTGCCGTGAAACATACGTGGGAATCCGAGGATAACTCTCTTCTGCCCTATGGGTGTGGGGCTTGAACCCTTATCATCGAGCTTGTCAGCAGCTGCCGTTTCCAGCCCAGCCATCTCACTGGCCCAAGTAGGATGATTTTGTGGTTGTGTGTGTGTATGCTTGTGCGCAGATGAGCATGCGTGTGTTGGCAAATGCATGACTGAAGGAGGAGGACACAGTAGAACATTGGGTGTTGTTCCTCCCACGCCATCTACTTTGTGTCTTTGTAGAGAGGGTCTCCCCCCGGCCTGAGACTTGCCTCTAAGGTTAGGCTGGCTGGCCTGTAAGCCTGTCTCTGCTTTATCCAGCGCTGGGGCTACAAACGTACGCCCCAACGCCTGGCTTTTCAAACGTGGGTTCTAGGGATCGAATTCTGGTCTTCCTTCTCCCATGACAAGCAGTCTACTTAGGCTGAGCCATCTCCTTAGCCCACAATAATTTTCCAGTAAAACTATTTGTGCCTTTGTTTTTACCCCACTTTTAGGGGCCAGTTCCCTCCCAGCACCGTGTCTGAGGCACCGGCCTCTCCTGTTTCTACCGCTGCACCCCACCATGTACTCCGGCTAGCTGGCTCAGGAGCGTCCTGAAAATTCTCCTGCCTGCCTCCCATCTCCGTAGGAATTCGGGGCTACAGAGTTTTGCCAACACCCGCGTCCAACTTTTTATGTTGATCCTGAGATCAAACAAGCTTGCATGGCGCTAGAAACCAACGACAAACAACCTTAGTATCACGCAAAGGAACAAGGGACAAGCTCGTTCTTCTTGTTGTTTAAAGAGGGGTGGTGGGGGGGCCATGAACCAAGCCAGGCTAGCGAGCACGCTTGGCCAAGAAGGCTCCAGTCTTTCGTTCCTGACAAAGGTATGATATCTCATCCCATTGGTGTGCGCTCCACTTCACTTTCCGACCTAGCCAATAAGTGAAAGGTGGGGAGAAGGGTTCCGGAAACAGGAGCTATGGCCAGGCTAGGTACCTTAGATTAAAACAAAGTACAACAGTAAACCCTTTAACCCACTGGGGCATCTTCCGGGTGCTTTTCCAAGTTTGTTTGTTTGTTTGTTTGTGGGGGGGGAGTATTTTGTTTTCTGTTTTGGTTTTTAGTTTTTTTTTTTTTTTTCCCCAGTTGTTTGAACTGGCAGATATAGGAACATTTTATTTTCTCAGCGTGGCTCAAAGGAATGCGTTCCCCACCCTCACTCCATGTAGGAGAGAAACATTTTAAATTCATCAGCTTAATACTGTTTCTCCTCACGTATCACCCACACTGCAATAGGAAACATTTTAACCTACAGGACAGTTCTCGGCACTGACTGAGCTACTATCACATTTTTCAAAGCTTCAAATAGAATCACCCTTGCCCAATCCAAAGCAAGCTCTCATTTCAGTTTAAACACGGATTTGAAACCCATGAATTGTTAAAAATCCTGTAATCTTTGCAAAGAGATTCTTCCCATATCGTTGGGCTTAGAAGGCAGTTAGTGAATCGGTGAATTCTAATTCAGTCCTCAACTTCCACATATCTGAACGAATCAGATAAATGATGTGGATTTTAACAGGACCACGGGGCTTAACTAAATCACAGGAGAGTGTAAGAAATCCATGTTGGAAGATGAGAGTAATTTCCTAGCAAAGATAAGCGTCATTAACATGGGAAGGGAAGGGGAAATTTAATGGTGTTCTAAGGTCAAAGATATATGCAGGAGTGTAAAGCCGTCAAATCTTCTCCCATGAGACTCCGTACTAACAATTTTCTTCACCGTGACATTTTCTAAGGTTTTGTTGTCTACTCTAGAATATCTAAGTGGGCTGTCTGTGAACCGTGTCTGTCTCTGGGGTGCGGGAACCAAGGAGAGGAGGGAGAAGTAGAAAGCCAAGTAGACAGGAGTGCTTTGATTGTGGTGCTGCCCAACTCGGCCACTAGAGGGAGCACGTGCCACACAGCATAAGTGTAACTAAGGGCGGAAGAGAGAGGGAAAGGCAAAGAAAGTCCTGGCCCTACAAGCAATCCTGGTAGGAATTGCAAGCGGGAATTTTAAATGCACATTGCTCAAGCAGTACAGTGTAGACCACAGTCCGTATGGCACACTTCCTGCCCACTGGCGTCACCCTGCATGTCTAACAAGACTGCTCTGGTGCACAATCAACAATTCTCACGAAGCACCTGTGGGTGTCATGGTTTTACAGAGGAAGCCAGTGAGGCCTAGAAAGAAAGTGACTTTTGAGCCTAAAAACCAGAGGAAACTGACCGCAGTTGTACATGCCTATAGCCTCAGAGCTTGAAGACTGAGACAGGAGGATTGCTTGAATCCAGGGTTCATAGTCCGCTGAGCCGCACAATAACACTCCCAACTAAAATAATGTTTTTAAAAATAGGCAGTGAGTTCCCAGTTCCCAAAGGATGTGCTTTTCCAGGGTCCAGGAAGGAGTGGGCCTCAGGCAGGATGCTCTTTGATTCTTAGAGTTTTATGGTCTCCCTACAAAAACAATACCCTTCTTTTGAAGTCAGTGTTCTGACATTCTAGTTGTTCCTGAGGTGCTGTCCTCTGTTTCCCACTGAAGGCCAGCCATGGCATTTTAGAAGGAAGCCATGAAAAGAGCCCCCCTATCTGAGGGAACCAGAGACTCCACATGGCGGAAGGTAAGTCTGCAGAGCTGCCAGAGGAGCTGCTGTAAATCCTGAGCTGTCCCGCTCTTCTGGGTCATGTGAGATGTGGGAAACGAGAGGCTGATGCTGAGTGTCCTCCTCAGTTGCTCTCAACCTTGATTTGTGGGAGTCTTTCACTGAGCCTGGAGTTCTGCAGTTTACTAAATCAGCAGACTACAAAGCCCTGGGACCCTCCTGTCTCCCACCCCCCAGCACTGGGATTACACACAGGCCTGTGCTATGCCCACCTGCTTTTATGTGGGTGCCAAAGACTCAGGACCTCATATTTGTGCAGCAAGCACTTTACCAACTGAGCCACATCTCCAAAGATCTTCTGACCTTCTGGACATGGGCCAGCCACCTGTCTGTCTCATGAAGCCTTCGACTCAGACCCAAGGCCGGGCCCCATCCAGAAATCCTGTTTCCTGCAGGGTCTCTGTCTACTTATGCACCATGCATGCACAATTGGTTAAACTCAGAATCTCTGTGTGGAGTCACCGGGTGCTACTCAGCAGTGCTCACATCCTCAAGAGTCATCCCCACAGCTCCCCTCCCCCAACCCACCCCACCTTACAACTAAGGGACTATAGAGAATTTCATTTTCTCTTGCTCCTCTTTTAAGGTCTCTAATAAGGAGGTGGACTCCTCTGTAAGCCCAGTCACAATGGCTCCTCTCTCTGGCATAGTTCCTCACCTCCCTGCCAAGGGACACACACATTAACACACTTGCCTCCTCTTACTCTTTCTTAGCAGCTCAGCACAAACGTCACTGGAAAAAGCCACCCTCCCCTGCCATCCCTACAGTCAACCGGTATAGCAGCCCGAAACCCATGCTGGCAGAGAGAATCCCACCTTCTTCCTTCTTGGGAGCCCCTGTGGTTTGGGAATCTGTGTGTCAGCACGTGTGTATAGTTTAAAATGGTGTGTCATTTGTAACTGCAGGAGTGTGAGCAGCTGGGTGGTGTCGTGAAGGAGAACGGCTTCCACAGACCACAGGGAGCACGACCTTGTTGGAGTAGGTGGGGCCCTGCTAAAGGAAGTGCGTCACTGGGGGGTGGGTTTTGAGGTTTCAGATGCTTAAGCCAGGCCCTGGGGTCATGTACTCTTCCTGCTGCCTGCCTATCTGGATGTGGACTCTCAGCTCCTCTCCAGCACCATGTCTGCCTGCATGCTGCCATGCTTCTGGCCATGGCTGTGGAGAGCTATTGGGGTCCTTGGTAAGAATTTGATTTTGGACCAGGTCAGGGAAGTAAACTCAGGCAGGAATCTGATTTTAGGCAAGAACAAAGAAGTAGGCTTCAGGCAAGAATATGACTTTGGGCTAGGACAGGGAAGTAGGCTCAGATATTGATAAGCCCTTAGAAACAGTGATAGCGGTATTAGTTTATGTCCTCGTTTGTTCCTTGACTACTTGTGTTCATTATCTTGCTTGTTCCCTTAAGCTAGAACTGACCTTATTACTTGCATGTAATTAAAATGGTATAAAAGCAGACTAGGAAAAACAAGCCAGTTTCAGCCTCAGAATTGGCTGGGGTCCTGCTACAGTGTTGTCTAATTGTCTCTTTTCTTTTTAATTCCCCGCTCCTGCCCTGGAGAACCTGTTGACTGACTGAGCTGGCTTGGTCACAGGAAGACAGTGCACTAAACCTCCGAACTGTAAACCAGCCCAGATTCAAAGTTTCCCTTTATAAGAGTTGCCTTAGTCACGGCATCTCTTCACAGCAGCAGAACACTGACTAAGACAGCCTGCTTCGGAACACTGGTGTATACAGAACTCAGTGAATCACCTCTGCTGATTGAGGTGCCAGGTACAGAGCATGCATCATCTGATGTCCATGGGATGAACAAACTAAAGAGTCCAAACAGAGGCAATGATCCCAGCTTTATTTCTAAGCAGACCACTCCCAACAGACCCATAGATGACACCATAACCGTTTTGTGTAAAACACAGCAGAGCTGAGTGACTGCCCTTCCCCCATGCTTTCCTTCAGGAACCAGGAACCTGTTCATTTGTTTGCCATCTGATGTGCTCAAGAAGCGCTTCTGGCCCTATGCTACAGCTGCTATGTATCCATCAACATTAGACAAATAAGTGGCCAGAAGGGCTAGGCCCCCACTTGCTGCCTGCTGAGAGCCAGTGCTATCTTCTAGCTGGTAGAAGTCACTGCATAAATTCAAGGGAAGGTGCCTAGTTGCCTGGGTTTCGATCCTGACTAGCATCAGACAGAACAGAAGGCTGTGCCTTCACCATGAAGTTGAGCCAAACATCCTTCACTTGAACAGTGGTCCATCTCCCTCCTGGCCTAAGTCACACAGACAGAAGGGAAGGCTGTTGTGAGGGACAGGGGGAGGATGCAGAGCCACCCTGTGTGTCCCATGGGAGTTTATTAAGGGAATCACTGAGTCTGTGCAGATGGTTGGAAGGTGTCCTGATTACCCACATCTGCAGGTGGCGAGTTGATCCCTGAGCAGCAAAGGTCCTTCGGAAAGGAGGAAGGGACGGCAGCCTCAGTCAAGCCCGTCCAGCCCTCTTGGATGGGTCCAGCACTCACTATGTAGGGAGCCATGTGTCAGCCGAAGGGAGGAAGCCAGGCATAGGAATAAATGTATTAGACACAGACAGTGGTCTGATGTGGGGCAGGAGGTCCCGTGAACAGGTTTTTTGAGTTTTTCTGGATTCAGCATCTGATTGGTTTAGCTTACCCTTTCTGCACATAACACAGAAGACTGAGGCCATAAGAAATCACAAGAGCTATAGGGGTAGGGATGGTGGCTGAGCAGGTAAAGGTGACCTGAGTTCTGTCCCATGTGATAGCAGGACAGAATCAACACAGATAAATTGTCCTCTGATGTTCATATGTATTCCCTCCCCCGCCACACACACAAATAAGCATTTATAAATTTTAAAGCATCAGGAGAAATAAGGCTGCCCTCTGTGCAGACTTCTAGTGTTTACCTTCCAAACCCTACCCCACCCCAGGCCAGGGGGCCATCTAACCATTTCCAAGTGACATAGACCTATTTCAAGATAAGAAGAGAATCCTGTTTCTCTGGAAGTTGATTTAATCTTAGTGTTACCTGGAATGCTCTAAATACTTGTTGCTGATAAGTGTCCTGATACAAGGAAAATCCATGAACATTCTGTAATCCCATGTGACATCCTGTTGCAAAACCTTCTATGAGGTAATCTTTTCATCCAAGTCCTGGACTGCTAGGATAAAGGTTTGGTCCCCAGCGTAGGAAAGCAGTGCTACTTTAAAAGGCTGGGCCTAAGGAGATGGCTGCAGATGATTTCAGTGTGCATTGGGATGAGGGCGTGGCCATGGCCACTCCCCTGTTTTCTGTTTTACTCTGTAATGTAATCTTTTCTGGTCACAGGGGACCAATGTCTTAGTTAGGGTTTTATTGCGGTGAACAGACACCATGACCAATGCAAGTCTTACAAAGGACAACATTTAACTGGGGCTGGCTTACAGGTTCAGAGGTTCAGGTGGGAACATGGCAGCATCCAGGCAGGCCTGGTGCAGGCAGAGCTGAGAGTTCTACATCCATCTTCATCTGAAGGCTGCTAGCAGAACACTGACTTCCAGGCAACTAGGATGAGAAATTTATAACCCATACCAACAATGACACACCTACTCCAACAGGGCCACACCTTCTAAGAGTCCACTCCCTGGACCAAGCATATGCAAACCACCACAACCAGATAACTCTCAGTGGCCTTTTGGATGTATTCTAGACAAATCTTTAAAAAGCATCTGTACCCTCACACATTACCAGTAGTTTTTCCTCTGTGCTGACAAGGAACGTTCTGGTTCACAGCTAGTACTCCTCTGTAAATCCCCCTGATGGTGGATATTCACTTATTTCAGTTTGGGTTTCACAAATAAGTCATGGCAGTACAAAGGCCTGTTCCTGGCTACCCAGACTAAACCCTGAGAGTGGTCAGAGCACCAAATGGCAGCAGGCTGCCATAGTGCAGTGATCTATAGGCTGGAAGGGAGGGAAAAGAGCTGGCTAAGTTCCAAGAGAGGGATCATTGGCCTTGGTGAGTGATCCCAGGAGAGGGCCCGTGGATGACCGAGCACCCACCAGTGTGTGACTGGAAGAGCACAAGGTTTGTGCAGAAGGGCAGCAGGCCCGGGCTCGGGGAGCACAGATTGGGAGGCTCAGTGCAAGGCTGGGGCACTTAGACAGTCGTGTGCAAATTGCAGCTCAGGAATGCAGAGGGACCATGGGGATCCCAGGGCACTCGGGTACCATGATGTCAGGAGAAATGATGAGACTGCCAGGGAGCGGTCAGCAAGCATCACAGGTGTCGGAGAAGAAACACAGGTTCCCCTTGATATCCTGTGAAGGTTTGCTTCTTGAGGTACCACAGGCTACGGATGCACAAGTTCCCTGCAAAGGATGCAGTGACGGCTTGTATCGGATGCATAACATCTTAGACACTTCACTAAACCATCAACAGACCTGTGCTGCTTGTGCTCAACACTGCCAACACTATACCAATGCAGACTATCCGACAGAGATGGCCAGCTGACTGGGTAGCACAAGACTTGAGAGGGGAGACTTTAGAGGGAAATGTATAATTGACATGTTCATGTTATGGTTTACCATAACTGCTTTATTTTCTTTTAGAAGAAAAGTTTTAACTTGTTCTGGTTTGATTAAATTTAGAGTGTGGCTTTGGGAAAATTCATGGCATTGAGTTTTCCTTCCTGAGACCCCCGCTGATAACATAACCCTCCTTCTGGAAAGTCTCCAGATTCGCTTCCCTCTCCTAGTTACAGAACAGGGAACTGGCTGTGATTTGCCCTTGCTTCTGGTGATACCATGTTCTAGCCTGTAATCACATTAATCACATTCATTTTGCACATGGCAATGATATTCAGTCGAAGTCCTCGTCTCACAAGATTGAGCTCAGCCAACAAACACCCTAAGCAGATGTAAAAGCCGGTGGCCGGTTTTTTTGTTTTTGTTTTTGTTTTTGTTTTTTTTAAATTCTGGCTTATAGGAACAGCAAATCACAGTTGTTGAGTATCCACATGGGGGCTCTCCTGACTTCTAAATGCAGAGGGGCTGTGGTAATTGCAGGGCAGAGGGGAAGTGAACTGAACTTCCACAGTGTAAACAACATTTCAATAAATCTCAGCAGGTCTTGAGAACTGTCAGAGTGCTGCATCTGACGGGTTTGCATCAGCTCTGTGAGGCCGGCTACATCCGTGGAGGGGGGGTCAGCTCAGAGAGACTGGGTCCTGTTCTGTAAGTCTGTAGTCTAGAAGTGAGACGGGGTTGATTTTATTTAATGCAAGCACTAGGGCCAGCATCTTGGTTTTTGAATACCTTATTTTATTCTGCAAATTAAAATATAATTACATTATTGATCCCTCCTTCGTTCTTCAGCCATCTTCATTGTACCCTCTCAAATTCACAGCCCCTTTCTTGAAATATTACTGCTCTCTCTCTCTCTCTCTCTCTCTCTGTGTGTGTGTGTGTGTGTGTGTGTGCATATGTATATATAAATTCCCCCTGCTGAGCTCATTCAATGTCAGTTGTATGTATGGAATTTTAGGGCTGATCCCTTCACACTAGATAACGAGTTAGGGGCTCATCACCCAGGCTATTTCCCCTCTCTATCAGGTGTTACCTGAGTGAGGCACTTACCCAGGGGTGGGGCTCTGTAAGATGCCCCCTTTCCATGCTGGTTATTGGCACTGAACTTACTCAGGTCTTGTTTAGGCAGCCATACTGTTGAGAAATCATGAGCAAAGCTTTGCTACGGCTTCTGGGAGACATAGTCACACAGCAGAATTCTTGGCCCTCTGGTTCTTAACAATCTTTCTGCCTCCTCTTCTACAGTGTTCCTTAGGTACAGGAGTTGTGCTGTAGATGTAGCCATTGGCTCTGGGTAGCCCACAATGGATTAGTTGTTCTCAGCATTTTGACCAGGTTGTGACTTTATGCAATGGTCTCCGTCTGCTACCAAGAGAGGCTTTTTGGATGAGGGGTGAAAGCTTATCCGTGGGTATAAAGGTAAGTATTTAGGAATTATACCAGCTTAGTGTTTTATTCCCTAATTCTGCTTTAACTGAAGCTATCTTATAGCAGCCACAATCATCTGAGAAATACTCCCCCATCTCTCTCTCTCTCTCTCTCTCTCTCTCTCTCTCTCTCTCGGTCATGGCTCACGGCTGTTAATAGCAAACATAACTTTTCCATCTTGAGAGCTTTACCAATAATATGTCAGACTACTGGGAACAATAAAACCCAACAGATTCAGTGAGGATGCTCCCAGCTGCTTTTCCTGGGTTCTTCGTTTTCACAGGACACACCCCAACAAGGCCAAGTTTGCCCAGGACAGATCAGCCTTCAGAAATTAGGGGGCTCTGGGGAGAGGACTTAGAGGTAAAGAAGTTTCCTTGGTGTTCAGTCCTACAGCTCACACAAAAGCCAGTGTGGTGGCTGGTGCTTGCAATCCTAACACTGGGGAGACAGAGACAGGCTGATCCTGGGCGCTCCTTGGCCAGCAAGCCTAGCTAATACTTGGTGGGTTCCAGGCCAGTCAGAGACCCTGTCTCACAAGCCTGATGGATGGAGCCCAAAGAATGACACTTTGGCTGACCTCTGACCTTTGTATGGATGTCATGTAGCTACACACACACACACACACACACACACACACACACACGTACAGACACGCACACACACACACAGCGTGAGTGGGGGAGCAGAGGCAGTTTTTGTAAAACAAATTGGGATTAGAAAGTAAATTATGTCCTTAATTACAATTGGAAATGTTTAGTCAGGTATGGTGGCACACACCTTTAATCCCAGCACTTGGGAGGTTGATGTAGGGGATCTATGTGAGTTTGAGGCCAGCCTGGTCTACAGAATGAGTTCTGGGATAGCCAGAGCTATATAATAAAGAGATTCTGCCTAAAAAAAAAAAAAAAAAAAAAAAAAAACCCAAACAAACAAACAAATAAACAATTGGGCATTGTTTTATATTGTTTATTAACTAATCACATTCCACTTCGAATAGCTACTCAAGGACCCACGGCAAACACATACCAACTAGAGAACCTAAACTCAGACAGCACGAGTGGCCAAGTCTCATCGAGCCGGGCAGGAAAGTCCACCGCGTTTCTGGTTTTCTGCTTCCTGGCCTCTCTCTCCATCCTCCTCTGGAAATTCGTCTTGTCCCTGTTTCCTAAGCTCTTGTAAGAGGTAGTTGTAAATTTTTTTAAGAAAACTAATTTTCTGCCCAGAGATCATAGTAACTTATCTGCTTCTTAGTCCAGCCTGCTTTAAAGTCAGCTTTACTAACATTCCCACCGTTGCAATTTGTGGGTAGAAATTTGACACGAAATACAAAGAACCAGCACGTTTCCCCCCCAAGGATAAACATCTCAGAAAACAAACAAACAAAAAACAAACAAAACACAACGCAACAAACAAACTTTACATGACCCAAGAGTTACATAAAATGTAATTATCGACTTCCTTGTAATTAAGAGAGAGGAGCTGGAGGAAAGCGAGCTACCGGCCAATGAGAGTGGTTCAGGGGGAATTAACTGCTGAGCCAGACACTGTTCTCAATTTACCCTTTCAGTGGGCACAATAAAGCTAGTTCTCAGTAGCTGCAGGAGGCTCCAGCTAGATTTAGTACCTTCAGTGAGGAATGAAGACAGACCTGTGCCCAAGGCACAGTAAGAGGCAGACAGAACTCTTCACCATCTTTCCTGTCCCCCGGAGAGGAAAAGTGGCAGGGTTGGGGTGTGGGGATTTTAGGGCCAGGTCACACTCTAACCACCTGGCCGCGAGATATTTTTGGCCTGCAGGATGTGTGAAAGCCAGAGCAACAGGTCTCAGGGAAAAACCTCTTACCAAAGATAGCAACCATTTGGAGGTTTCAGAACACGTCCCCTGCTTCAGGGGATAAACATAATCAGTTACTCCAGCTACTTTGTCCAAAATGATACCGGGATGTGTATGTCTAAATTCTTAGAAAATTAAGTTTTTGATTGTTGAAGCCGCGTGACCAACTCTTCTCCCACACAAATCTAAATTTCCTTCACCCCAGGGATTCTGACCCATACTGTTGTCAGTTCCGCCGCGGCCACAAGGGGGTGCTGTGGACGGCCAGCCTGAGTGGATGGGAGGAGGCCCACTGACATCCAGAAGGAGCCAGAGCTACAACTGTGACATTTTAGTCAACTTGATGGCACTCAGCAGCATTTCCAACCACTCAGGGCTCCACAGAGCATAAAAGCTCCCCTCAAAAGGGACCTGAGAGCCAAACATGTGTTTCCAATGGGCACACCAGGAGTGCCGAGGGCTCTGTGGCCAAAGCTAAGGAAGGCTCCATCGCTCCCCTTCCTGACGAGTGGGATGTGCTTGGCTGCAGTCTCCAGTGGCTTTTCAGAATCCTGCCTAACCATCCGTTTTCATTACAAACCCCCTCCTTTGAGTCAGAGAAATTACAGCTCACAGACTTGGCTAATTTGCATGCTTCCCAATTATATACCTTGATGCAAACAAGAGAATTCAAGTGTTTGGTAGCAACAATGGCTGAAGACTGAGAATAAACCGAGCCCCTTAATCATCATCAGAGGGATTCTGACTTGTAGGCTCACACAAACAAAGGAGGACTTCCAGACTGGTGGTGGAGCTGGAAGCCTTTGGGATCCCCTTTCCTTTTCTTTCCTTTCCCTTCTTTTCCTTTCCTTTCTTTTTCTTTTTTAAAAATTTTCTTTCCATTCCTTTTCTTTTCTTCTCTTTTCTTTTTCCTACATTCTTGGAGCTAGCAAGGCATACAAACAAACAAACACAAAACCCAAGCAGCAAAATGAGTTCGGTTGCTCATTGGAAATCTTAAATGCTCCTCGGAGCAGAGTTTTTTGGTTTTTATTGTTTATTTTTTCCTTTTTCTTCTTCTTCTTTCCCAGGCCTTTAATCCTGAAGATTCAGGAATTAAAGGCAAAGGGATGTTTTATTGTTTTGGGCTGATGAGTTACAGGAGCAGGAGATTGGGATTGACAAAACAAACACCCACTGTGCTCCCTCTCTCTCCCTCCCCCTCCCTCCCTTCCCCTTCCTCTTCCCTCCGCCCACTCCTCCCCAACCCGGGCCAGCTGTAGCCAATCTGGGAAGCTGGGGTGGGCTGAATGGCAGGAAGGCAGACCCGAGGCTCACATCCCTCCTAAATCTGTACCCATGACTTCCCTCTCCTCTGGGGGCTGCACAGTTCTCCGTAGTTTTCTCCCCCTGTGCCCCATTAGTCTCCCATCCCTAAACATCTGCGTTCCGCCTGCTGCCGTCCACCCTGCACCAAGGCCAGGCACTCCCACAGAGATGCCACATTTCCCGTCCCAGCCGGACTCTCCATGCTGCGTGCCAGTTTTGTCTAGTTTGTCCGTGTATCCCTTCTGAGTCTCCGTCACAGATCTCTTAAACCACAGGAACTCCTGTTCTGACAATGGGTTGGTGTCCCATAAGCCCGTCCTAAGCTGAAAGTTGAAAATGTATTCAAGACTTGTTTTACTCAGCGTTACACTGGGAGCCGAGCTCTTTGCTGCCACCTAGCAGCAGGGGACGGGACTGGACCTCAGCGCACTAGCCTGGAAAATATTCACACTTGGGAGCAGATATGGTGTGTCTGCTGTGTGCTTATCACTTTCTTACCACAACAATGTCAACATTCTGAAGTGGGGACCTGTCACCACATAAAGCACTAAGTGTGTGTGTGTGTGTGTTAACTCCTAAGGGCTGCTCAACCTAGAAGCTCACCAGTAGCAGGGTGTCCCAAGCAGGAGGCTCTGAGGAACAGTCTGCTTGGGCCTCTGTCTAGCGTCTGGTAAAACCTTGTTTCTCTCTCTGCCACTGTGTCCACTTTAACCTCCTTCTAGCATCTTCTCCGTGGGTGTGTCTATGTGTCTATCTGGTTATAAAGCCAGCAGCCCATTGGATTCAGAGTGACTGTTCTATCCATCAGAACTCATCTGAACTTGATCCCATCTGCAAAGTCTTCATTCCGCAGGGTCCTGTCTGCAAGCTCCAGCAATTAGGTCTTGAACTTTTCCTTCAGCTCTGACCATTGTAACAGATGTCTCCATTCTGAAACACTCATGACATTTCAACCTTCCTTTCTGGACATCATGTGTGTAGAGCCCTGTTCTAAGTCACTTCACACTGTGAGAAAAAGTGGCCCGAGGCTGTCCCTGCACTTTATAAAGCAACTTTACCCCAGTGCAGTTGCAGAAGTCGGGTGACTCCTCTCCCAGCATTAAACATCACCACCTATCCAGGACAACTAGGCTGAGAAAAATAGCTTATTTTCCATCACAGGCTGAGAAAATGGCTTATTCCTGCAAGCCAAAAGGTGTCACTGATAAATTTACTCAAGTGGGCTGTGAACACAGGGGCAAGTGTGCATATTAAAATGGTTGGGAAAACCAGGCCTCAGAACTTACTGAATATACCAGATCGAGAGAAGGTAGGACACCACCATCTGGACCTCATAAAGAGAAATATATAGTAAGGTAACACTGCTCCTCTGGCTTTTCATCCAACCCAGTGCTTATATCCAAGAACTGAGAGAGGGAGAGAGAGAGGGAGCGAGCAAGGGAGGGAGGGAGGGAGGGAGGGAGGGAGAGAGAGAGAGAGAGAGAGAGAGAGAGAGAGAGAGAGGGAGAGCAAGCCCACCATTGGCTCAGGGCTGTAGCTCAGCAGGGTCCCCTCTGCTTGATGCAGCCCTTTTGGAGTAAGATGCTCTGGATGCCACCCGAGCTCTCCAAGTGGTTTCCTTAATAATAACACCCGTTGTGTCTCTTTGCTGCTGTATCACAGCTCTGCCTCTATTAAGGCCCCTTTGAACTCTGAGGCCTTTTGTAGTCATTTTGTAACACACACGCATATGCATATACATGTATATTACTGTATGGGGTTGAATATATGATTTATGAGTATTAGTAATTAAAATTGGACTAAAAGAACCTGTGGCTGCCAACAGCCAGCTATCAAAGGACATCAGGACTCCTTGGTAAATATACCCAAAGGAACTAACATAGCCTATGAGTTTTATAAACATATTTATTTATTATATAGGTATGTATATTTTGCTGTATGCATGTGTGTGTATGTATGTATGTATGTATGTATGTATAAACATATATTCTATGCATCCCTGGTGCTAGTGGACGTCAGAAAAGTGTATAGGACTCCCTGGAACCTGAGTTATGAATGGTTGTCAGCCACTATGTGGGTGCTGGGAACTGAACCCAGGTCCTCTGCAAGATCAGCAAGTGCTCTTAACAACTGAGCCATCTTGCCAGCCCCCCTAGTTTGAGAACTATAGTCATAATGTTATTGTGTACTGTGTGAAGATTCAAATGCTGATTTCTGCTCCCCCATATCTGGTTACAACCCTTAATCAGAGACTCTCCTGTCTCAATCTTGTGTAAACACCAGCTTTGCAATTGCTTCCTGATGTCTCAATAAAGAGAGTTTGACTGAGCAGGAGAGAGAATAGGGACGGACTTCCTGACAAACAAGGGACCAGGTGAGAGAGGGAGGAAGTAGAGGATTCAACCACAGGGAGAGAGCCCATGAGATACCATTAGAAAAAAACCTGGAGCAGAGAGAGCCCTAAAATGCTACTATCTCAGGGATTTTTGGCTGGGAGGTATCCAGATTAAAACAGAGTAATACCATTAAGATGTGCCTTTACAGCACGGTCCAGTCTCAATTATTTAGGAGCTATCTGGCTAAGAGGTTCACAAAATGGGTACAACATCACCATCTGTGATCTTTTTTTTTTTTTTAGTTGACAATTTAATATAATCTAGAATCACCTGAGAAAGCAATCTCAGGAGTTGTCAGGGTCAGACTGGCTCATGGGCATGTCTTTTGGTGGTTATCTTTCTGTGATAATTGAGGTGGAAAGACTTGTACACTGTGGGTGGCATCATTCCTTAGTAAGGGGATCCTGACCTGTCTAATAGTGAGAAAAGCTAGCTGAGCACCAACATGCATTGCTCTCTGCTCTTGATTGAAGAAGTTAAGGCTCGGCTGCCTGAAGTTCCTGACACTTCCTCTGCAGTGGTGGACTACTATGACTTGGGATTGTGAACCAAATACTCTTTAAGCCTTCTTTAAATTGCTTTTGCAAGGCCGTTTTAGTCTATCAACAGAAATGACGCTAACACACCATCCAAACATGTCGCTGCCTCCACTGCAGCAGGTCCAGTGACAAGAAACTCACAGCCTCAGAGGCAGGTTCTTGCACCGCCAAACTGCTCTAGTTGCAAGGATGCTTTTTGTTTTCCCTCAGTTGTACCAGCACCAGGCCACCTGGGGGGCTTTTCTTGTTGCTGTTAATTACTGTCTTTACACATCACCACCTGCACTGAGCACCAGGCTTCTCTTCAGTTAGCCTGACCTGGAGTCTGTCTTGTTCACACACCTGTCAGTGGACACCTATGGAAATTCAACCAGTGAACATATTAGCTTCAGCTCACGGCCCCTGATGTCGTGTGTTTATGCTGAGTATTGCTCAGTGTAAAGATCTGATGTTACCTGTGCTAGATTTTCTCACCTTTGATTCAGATCGCTAATTAGTAGCTAGCGATTCATTACTAGCAGGTTCCAGAATCATCTTTAGGGCTTTCCCAAAGCATATGTGTGTGGCCGTCTCTTCGGAATGTCTGCAAGACGTCCATTGGAAAGTGGGTCGTTTGCTCCATTTGGAGCCCAACATGGGATCCTGCACAGAAGTTTGGATCTAATTTACAGATGGCTCAGCATGCAGGGGGAAGTGGGCTCAAGTACAGTTTTGGTGCTGTTCATATATCCTTTGACCTGATGCACCTCCCCCCCAAAGCATGAGTTATTAAAATAAAATGGATGATAAATAAACAATTGCAGGGGAAAGCTAATATTTTGGTGGAGTTCACACCAAAGCAAGGAGAATGGCAGGACTGCGCTCAGGAGCACAGATGTGTTGCTTCTCAAGAAGCAAGTTCAAGGCTACACCGTGCTACAGAGGGTTCAAAGCCAGCCTGGTCAACAAAGTGAGACACCATCTCAAAATTAAAGGTAAAAGAAGTGGGGTGTACCTCGGTGGTAGATGACTTCTCTGGCGTGTGTGCAGCACTAGGTTCAACTCTCAGAACAGCAAGGAGAAAAGACAAAAGAAAGAGTGAGTCCGAATTCTATTCTACCCGCTGTTGGCCAGGGCCTGGGGAGGTGAAAGGCAAGAGGCTTGTCTGTGCGTATCCCACACGGCCTGCCTGGAGGTGCTGGGCTTCGGGGGAGAACAGAGACACAGGTCTGGGGGTGGGGAAATGCTGTCTGAGATGTGAGCAAGCCGAAGCTGGTATTCCCTAACGTCTGGACATCTAGTCACTGCTAGAAAACGGCACGGAGAAGTTGGGAATGAAGTGTCAGGGGTACATGGGCCTGTGATGAGGTCGGGACGGTTGAGGACGGCATCTAGCCCAGGCAGGGGCTTGGAGATGTGGTTGTTCTGGAAGCATAGATGGACCTTCTATGGGAGATTTAGGCAAAGGCCTGCTCCACACTTCCCATGGCGATTCCTGATGAAAGAGACAGTCCTTGGTTCCAAACTGTTTATTGGCTGTTTGTAGTAGAAAATGGATGTGTATATTACTAACTTCTCAGTGTGGGCCTAGGATTAAATACCTTTTGCAGGGAGGAATGTCTGGGAAGGGAAGTTTATTGGCTAAGCCCTCAGGGCCTCTAGGTACCTCATTAGCATGGGGAACTCTGTTCGGGGCCTTCATGACTACAGGTCATGTTTCCTTATGTGGGAAGTGTGGCTCGTGTTCCAGGCCAAGAATTTGGCAGGGAGCAGGAAGGTGCCTACCGTCTCAGGAGAGTTTCCAGGGTCTCAGACCCGGTCTACCCACCAAGTTTCCTGGCATGGTTTACAATCCCACAAGGAGAGAAAAGGAAGGACAGAAGAAATCCCAGAGGCAAGGAGGCTAATCCTTACTAACAAGGAGAAACAAAGGGGCAGGCTAGGGAAACATGGTCACATTGTGTCTTGTGACCAAAGGAATAAAATGAGATACTAAAACGGTTCTCAGCTCTTCTATCTATCTATCTATCTATCTATCTATCTATCTATCTATCTATCTATCTTTATTTATTTATTACACTTACAATTATTGTTTAGGGATCTCTGAAATTCAAGGAAGCAGGCACTTACATGCTATTTCTGAAAATGGGCTCCCAATAATCTTCACTGCGGTAACCCTGTCACGTAGAACAATGTTCTGAAAGTTTTTTTTTAAAGATCTTTAACTGCCAACGAGTGACAGTCACCTGGAAGAGAGGTTCCATGAGGGATTGTCTAGAGCAGGTTGTCCTGTGGACATGACTTTGGGAGACTGTCCTGCGTATGTTAAATGAAGAGGGAAGACCCAGCCTACACTGGGCAGTACCATTCCCTGGGGTTGGGCCCTGAACTTTGTAAGAATAGAGGAATCAAGCCGAGCAGTGAGCATGCAGGCATGATTTCTTTGTCTCCTTGGCTGTGGGGTCTGATGTGACCAGCTGCTTCAGGCTTCTGCCTTATCAATGTCAGTAACGTTCATAGTTTTTTTAAATGAAAATATAAATAATCTAAATGCCCATCATCAGAGGACTTGCTAATAGAACCACAGTTGTCCTAGACAAAATCCTTCTGGTCCCATTCCCCCCCCCCCCCCGAAGTGCGGTAGGGGAATGTTCTAGATCAGAGTCTCACTGTTCTGTGGTCTCATGCCTTGCTGGGCACCCAACTCTCTACTGTCTGCCTTCTCATCTTCAGATTGCTTGTGCTAAGGATGCTTTCTGGTTATCTGTACACCTCCACTCCTAGCTCAGTGCATAGTCTGCAGTAGAGATGTATTTAGTGTTAAATGGGAAAGAGGGCGTGTGTGTGTGTGTGTGTGTGTGTGTGTGTGTGTGTGTGTGTTACCCCAGACTCAATAAAATAATACTGATAGCATAACGTATGATTTTAAAACTTCTTATGTAATAATGATAAGAAAAAACAGAAAGGGAAATTTTTTTAAAAAGAGGGTCTATTATACTCTTAGTGATGAGAAACACCTGAATTACGTGTTAAATGCAATATGTGTTGTGTGTATATGTGTGCACATGCATGTGCATGCGTGTGTTGTATATTTTTCATCCCACTGTTGATTCTTTGAGAGTTTCATTCATTTTTTAGTTTTAAGACATTTTTTATCTCTACTGACTAAGAAGTCTATTGTTTAAGAATAGTATCAATTACTTGTTTTGACAATTGGATGCCTGACAAAGAGGGCTGGGAAGATGTCTGGGGGGGTATGAGGGGGGAGACACCTGTGGCCAAGCCTGACAACCTGCACTGGATCACCAACGACAGAGGGGGAGATGACTTGTCCTAGTTTCTTTTCTGTTGCTATGATACAGTAAGTCTGATAAAATCGACTTTAAGGTGGAAAGAGGCTATTGGGCTGAGAGTTCCAGGCTACATAGCAGGGAAGTCAAGGCAGGAACCTGAAGGAGGGGGTGACGCACAGTCAAGACCAGAGAGAATCACAAACAGATGCATTCGTATGGCTCAGCTTTCTCTTCTATTTCTGCACAGTCCTGAGTCCAAACCTAGAGAACGATGCTGCCTACACTTCGGATAGGTATTCCCAGCTCAGTTCATCTGGTTTAGAGACTCCTTCACAAGCATGGCTAGGACTTTATGAGGCAGTGAACTCTGCCACCAAACAGAAAACTTGGTGAGGTTAAGTGGATTCAGAAACCCTGATAATTCTCATATCTGAGAATGGTAAATGTTTAATCTACTCCAGACCAGTTTCCTGTCCTGCAACATGTGACCACAACACCCCCATGGAGAGAACTGATAATCAGTCATGTAGGCACAATAGCCAAAGCCTCTCCACATGGAGATGAGGCATCCCTAACATTTCAGACCAAGCCAATAGAAAACATCTGCTTTTAGACCCCCAACCCACCCCCAAATGTATGTAAGACCTATCCAAAGAAATAAAGTATAGAAGTTATTTCATCAAAGACTGTCTGAGAATGTCTGTCTAATAGAGATGTAACACCTTGGGGTATATATAGTAGAGGAGTTAAATACTTGCCAGTGTCCTGCTTGCTGAAGTCACAGGAGAACCATGTCCCATGCATGGAGGCCACCAGCTGAAATGATGGCAGAGATATGGGGAAATGGCCAGGAACTCAGAAGTCTAGACAGAAGTGACATGGACAGCAGAGGGCCATTGCTACAGCTGCCTCCATCTCTCACAATAACCATGATACAGTTGTTGGGAATCCCATGGAGATGAGGTCAGGGTCACAGGAGGATGTGCACAGCTATAATCAGACACATCACTTCAAGTTAGAGTCTTCAGCATCTATGGAGATCACAGCACCAAGTCCTCAGGGCCACTAGGGGTTAAGTGTATTGCTACATTGTTATATTGCTACATTGTTATATTGCTACATTGTTATATTGCTACATTGTTATATTGCTACATTGTTGCATTGCTACATTGTTATATTGCTACATTGTTATATATTGCTTTTTTTTACATTTCATATATCATGCAAGGCTTCTCTGTATTAGGAAGAGGTGTGCATGCCATAGTGTGGGTCACTGAATAGATTCATAGCAAGCTGAATATTGGTAGAGCTTCAGGTCATCAACCCAGACTCAGAAAGTTCAAAACTGTACAGCCAAGTGTCCTGCAAAGTGTTCAACACGTTTTAGACTTGGTCCGATTGGACCTCCTTCTACTGCTGTTGACTGGGAAGTTGAGACTCTTCTTTTGAAGTTCAACATGCCAAAGTATTGGCATTATGCTTAGCAAGATCAGGATGGCATGCTCCGGGTAGCCAAGAGTTAGCACCATAATCAGTCTCTTAGCAACTCACTGTGATTTGGCATTGATTTCAAGATGATGTTAATGAAATCACACTGGGGTGGGAATAATGGCTTCAGTCTCCATGCTGGTGGCAGCTGACATGTTTACCCTACTCTCAGGAGCACCCATCTCCTGGACAGTGGTCAATTACAAAGATTCTTCAGAGAATTATGACTGAATTAAAATATTTTGTGAAAACACAGTTGAGTTTTGTGACAACATATTTATTGTAAAGAGTTCTTTGTTAAACATTGAAAATTCTCAGATGACCAGAATAAACGCTATTGGGACTGAAGAGATGGCTCAATGGTTAAGGGCTCTGACTGCTTATCCAGAGGACTGGAGTTCAATTCCCAGCACTTACATGGTGGCTCACAACTGTCTGTAACTACACAATCTGACACCCTTACACAGACATGTGCATGCAGGAAACACACTAATGCACACAAAATAAAAGAGAGAGAGAGAGACAATTAACAGCCATTTCCTGGGGCTTCCCCACCACTTCTGTTTTTTCAAGTATGTGTTTGAAGTGTGGAGGCTGGGGGTGTCCCTCATTTGGTCTGTGGCTTTTATTGTAGAGCTATAAAAAGGGAGCAGTGGTAATGAAGGGACATTATAAAATGCAATTTCAATCTGGCCATACCTCACTGCAGCTCACATCCTGGGTCAGAGTTAAAAAGTTGTCTGTGTGGTCCAATGGCCACCTCTAACTTACGGTCCTAATCAGACCTTGGATCCTCCATGTTCTTTGTCAAGTATGGTATGTTGAACTAAATTATGTGTTACGTCTTTTTCCACACCATGAAATGATGTAAAAGACACACTTGTTGGCGTTGTTCATGGAATTTCCCTGAACATTTCTCCGGCCTTCCCACCATCATCCTCTCATGGTGGCCACCTTTGTATCTCTGACTTTAAGCTATCCGTCTTAATGAGGCACTCTCTGAGTCTTAAAGGGCAGACTTTCCTCTCCAGTAAAGCCCTGGTGGTTTTAACACAAATGTACTGTTCACGTCCAACACTTTTCTCCTTAAGGCCAAATAGTGGTCTCTGAATACCCTCTTAATAAAGCGGATTCCTGAAGGGTACTTATATGTCAGCTCTTTTTCCTGAACCAAACACCCACCCATTCTTATATCTAGTAGGCAGAGACCAGAGGAAGAGTGGGGCGAGAGTGAACTGTCAGTGTGTGTTGCAGGCACATGGAAAAATGGAAAGATGTAGCTAAGTCAACAGAGTGCCTCACATACATGAAGTTCCGGGGTTCAAGTCCCCAGTGTTCACAAACTGGGCAATAGTGCACAGTTGTAATCCTAGCACTCAGGAATTGGAGGCAGAAGAATCAGAAGTCATTCTCCACTACATAGTGAATTTAATGTCAAAAAAAAAAATGGTGGGGAAGAGGGGGGATCTTCATGCCTACTGCCTTTCTATGGGTCATTTCTATGTGACCCTTTCTATGGGTCATTTCTATGTGACCCTTGCTATGGGTCACTTCTATGTGAGTGGCCCTTTATGGGTCATTTACAAACCATGTGCTATTTTTATGCCTGTTCCCTTTTGTCGAACATAGAGCTCTGTTCTGAGATTCCCAGTCTTTCTCATTTGCAGATGTTTCTAGTTAAGATTTCTATTACTATGATAAAAATCAGGACCAAAACCAACCTGGAGAGAAATGACTTTGTTTCACCCCACTGCTTGTAGGCTGTCATAAAGGAAATCAAGACAGAAGCCTGGAGGCAGGAGCTGATGCACAGGCCATGGAGGGATGTTACTTACTGGCTTGCTCCCCATGGCTTACTCGGACTGCTTTCTTATAGAACCCAGGACCACCAGCCCAGGTTGGGACAACCCACAGGGATGAGCCCTTCCAGAACAATAATTGGTCAAGGACATGCCCCACAGGATAATCTGGTGGGAACATTTTCTCAAAGAAAACTCCTTCTCAAATGATTCTAGCTCTGTGGTTCTTTATTAATGTTGTGACCCTTTAATACAATTTCTTATGTTGTGGTGACTTCCAACCATAAAATTGTTTCTGTTGTTATCCACAACTGTAATTTTGCTACTGTTATGAAACATAATATAAATATCTGTGTTTTCCAATAATCTTAGATGACCCTGTGAAAGGGTCAGTCAACCTCCAAAAGGGATCAGGACCCACAGAGTCTAGCTTGTGTCACGAGCCAGCAGAGCTTAATCTTTATGTCTCTCAGAGCTGCTCTCACCCTCTTGCTGTGAGTACTGACCTTTCTGCTCAGCTCCAGGGATGCTCTGTGTGTGTTGTTGGGGAGAGTCCAAAGAGTCATTTGACCTCAGCTTCTGGGGTCAGCCTTCATGCTAACTGAGACCCTCCCTTATAACTGCTCATACAGAGCTCTCACACTGCAGCCCTCTCTGCAGTTGCAGAGAAAAATGTCCCCTGGGTCGATTGAGAAAATAAAAACATCCAATTTGGAAAAGGAGAAAACGAGGGAGTCTCTCAAAGGCCATATGTACAGCTTTAACGGAATGGCCTATCACCACAGAGGCATGTCCTCATGAAAGGCTTCATATTTCACAAAATCCGCTATGGACACGAAAAGATGAGCATAGGAGTACAGACATGGGAGCCGTTAAAGATGTGATCTGGGCCTTTCCTGATGATAGCATCCTTCTGCCTAGACTTTCAAAAGGCAAGATGGGAGGGGAAAGCATATGAAAACAGAAAACTCAAAGAAAAGCAATTTCAGCCTCAGAATTCTACAGGACTTTAGGCCAGGCCTAATTTTGTTAGCAATAGCCAGACTACAAAAAAAAAAAAAAAAAAAAAAAAAAAAACAACCAAACAACCAACCAGCCAAACAAACAAACAAAAACATGGTCATTACTATTATCCCACGAAAGAAGAATGGCTGATCCATTATCTTTGCAGATGGGTCAGTTTATATGTGGCTCTTATTTCCTGAGAGGGGACAGAGCCCCCTTGACTCATGGGAGAGCTGTTGTCTACTCCCCTCTCTGCTGGGGGTGCCCAGGAACCATCAGCGGCTGAGTGGAGGAGACAGGGCAGAGTCAGAATCGGAGAGTCCATGGTGGCTCCTGGCCTTCTCAGGGTACCTAGGCACTACAGGCTTGAACCGTTTGGAAGAGGGAGTTTGGGACCAGGGTCTAAGGTCTCTCTTTTCTCCCTGAGTCTACACAGAGAGGGGGAGGTGGAGTTCAGGCTGAGAGGAATTGATCTGATTGGGGGGAGCAATGGCTGATTGTACTAGAGGGACTGGAGGGGAGAAAGCCTTTCTTTGGAGTCTTAGATACAGCTCTTTAGTCGAAGCCCAACCCCCCATCCTTAATGAAGTAGCTTTCTGAGATGATCCTTAATTGTTCATACTGGTTTATTTGACAATGAATATAAAAACATACACTTTATTCAGGGTGACTAACTCTTGCCAGAAGGAATACCAAGGAAGGGAAGATCAAAGGGAAGGCTAAAGGCTCAGGCCTATCTAGATACCTCATTAGCATGAAGAACTCCACGTGTTATGCTATGTGGCTGAGTGCCCACAGTCCTCGGTGGAATGTCATGTTTATGTCTTCCAGAGCAGGTACAGAGACAGGGAATGGCTCCATTCCTGCCATCAACTCTCTGAGATTCCCAGGGTTTAAGCTCAATCAACCTTTACCAGTTCTTATGTCTGTCTGGTAGCATGGTCCCACACGCACTACAGGCTGTTGGCAGATGGAATTCCAGGTTTGAATGCACTTCTCTGAGAGGGTTGACCACCTGTCTCTCTGAGGCCAGTCCTTGCCAGTTGTCACCACTGTGAGCTTGTTAGGACCTTTCTCTCCAACTACAGCATTCCCCAGAGATTGACAGCTCTTTGCCACTTCAAAGAAGGCCACGGGAAGAAGACAGGGCCCTAACCAGCAGAGAGAACAGAAGCGAACAGGAGACCAGACAAATTCTGCTGGACTTGTCATGCCTAGGGTAACTTTTTCTTCAGTCACCTGGGAAACTGAGTGACACATACCCTGGGGGTCTTAGGAAGGTTGTGGATCAGGAAGGGGCAAGAAACACATTTGTCCCCAAGGAGCCCAGAGTCTTCATGGTTCACTCATCCTGTGTTTAAGATTGGAATAGACATGGAGAAAGTGTCATTATTTTTCTCCAGTTAAGAGCTCTATATCTAGCTGTCAGCCTTGGGGACAATTCTCTGGTAGACTGTAATCCTGTGCAGATAGAAGAGATGGGTCTTCAGCTAATAGAAAGAGTGGTCAGTCGTATTAGGCAGGACCAGGAAGGAAAGTCTGCCATTTGTGGCTGGCACTGTGGTCTTCATTCAGAGCACAGCATGGTCCCTATGCTCTGTCTTGTGGGTCTCCTCCCTCTGTCATGGCCACAGGAGGTTTTATCAGAGCTGCTCTCTAAGGCTACCTTTGTTCTTGGCTGACACCAGCATTAAAGAGTTAATCTCAAAACTGGCTTGGCACATGCAAGCCTCAGTGTAGTCCATGAGCAGCTCCCAGACCAGTGCTAAGAAAAAAAATGGCACCCTGCCTTGAGGGGAGGAATTTGAGCCAGGTGTTTACTTTGTGCTTAGTCAGCAGTACTGGTACTTAACATTTGTCAAAATCCACTCAGACCCAGGCAGAACCACACTTCACAGCAATTCCGGGTGGACCAGAGCAAAACATGCTTAGAAGAAACTTAAGTGTGGGGCTGGGGAGATGGCTCCACCCACAGTTACCTAGCAACAGCCAGATGTGCCTATAAAAAGGGATGTTTGCCCCTCCTCACTCTTACTCTCCCTCTTTTCTCTTTGACTCCTTTGTCCTCTTCTCCTTCCCCCAGCTCTCCACATGTTCTTGGCCTGCCTCTTCTCTCTCTCTCTCTCTCTCTCTCTCTCTCTCTCTCTCTCTCTCTCTTCTCTTCTTTCCTCTCCCCTCCCTTTCTCTTCTCTCCTCTTCTTTCTCTCTTCTCTCCTCTTCTTTTCTCTTCACTTCTCTCTTCCTCCCCACCCCCACCTTTCTTCTCTGCTCCCTTCTCAACTCCCCTCCCCATGCCCTAAATAAACTCTATTCCATACTGTATCTGTTGTATGGCTGGTACCTCAAGGGGAAGGGATGCCTCAGCAGGGGCCCATCTTATAAAACACAACACAGGGTCTCACACAGCCTAGGGTAGCTTTTTATCTACCTAAGAATGGCCTTTGGATTCCTGGCCCTCTCTGTATTTCCCCAGTTCTGAGATCACTGCTACTTACAGTCACACCCATCTCAAACACCAGTAATACTTAAATAATTCACGTATATATTTATAGAAAGGCACTAAACCATCAGTGAAATGGACACACCACTAAATATATTCAAACTATGATATGCACATGGGTAATAAGGACTTGGACAAGTACCTGCTTTGCTACTATAATTAAAGAGAAAAAATGGACAACAGTGTTCCCTCACCGCCATCGTACACAGTTGATATTATATGAGTCCATATTTGTTACAGTGACTGTACTCAGGACACTGGCTGTAAAGAGCTCTAGAGAAAATCACATGTCACTAGGCATGCCTGTGCCTTCCATGATGCCTATTTATTAATTCTTCCGGAAGTTTGGTCTGAGAAAGTATTTTAAAGCGCCACGCTTCTGTGCAAAGTGGCCTTGGTTAGAATATTTATAGTGGAAATGAAAGCTGGTAATAACTGGAAGGGCAGAGGAGACTGTTGTCTTATGAAACACAGCACCACGAGTCACACTTCGCAGAGTTTATGATCACCTGGGGGACACACTCTCTTTAGTATGTATTTGTTCCACTGAAAGATACAGTCCTGTGTGACTGTGGCTGTTTGGACTTCCTGGGAACCGTGCAAAGAATGGACAGGCAGTCTCAGTACAGGTAGGGCCCAGAAGCAGGAGAAGCTCCAGCCAGCACGACACACGTACCAGTGAATGAAGAAAGGCCCTCCTGAAACTAAGTGAACAGAAGACAGACACCTGAGGTTGTCCTCTGACCTCCACATGCACCCTCACTCACACACTCACACACACTCAAATGTTTTCTTTTTGAGCAGTTTTTTTGTCACTAGAGATAAATTTAAGCAACTAGATTCTCTCTCTGGATTCGTACGCATACTTGGAACATTTAAAATTTCATTACAAATGACTTGGTATTATTTGGCTTGTGTTCTTTCATTCTGACATATGTGTAAATAATTTGGGGGTGTGATAATTTGTTTTTTTTATTATTCTCACACAGACTAGGTGTCTGTCATGAATGAAGATGTCGGAGCCTCTTCACTCGGAAAACACCCTTCAGTACCGGTGTAGAATTAGTGATTCATGAGGCTCAGCTGCACTAGCAAGGCCTTGTCAGCCGTGGTGGCCTCCTTGGCATTATTAATGCTCAGTGTTTATAGGCTTACACACAGCAGAGGCTGTGTTGGGTAAAACTGTGGCTGGTTTGGGGGTTCTATTTTGTTCATTCAGGAAGCTTTGGAAAACAGTTATCCGGCCTCATTATTATGGTAAACATCACACAATTATGTGATGTTGTAGAGACAATGACTCAGAAAACGGGTGACTGGGTGACTAGTGAGTCAAAAGAGCAGGTGTTGGAGAGTTATCAGTGAGACATACACATGGGGAGGGAGGGATAGAGGGGGGAGAAACATACACATGGGGGAGAGAGGGAGAAAGGGGGAGGGGGAAAGAGAGGGATTGATTTCAAAGGAGGGAGGTGGCTCCAGAGACCCTTGATGGCTGACAGAAGCCTCCTGTTCCACGGGAGCTTGCTACCTTTAGAACCTCTCCACTGGGTCCGGCTGGAGCTGCCTCATTGACTCGGTGTTTCTGGAGATCTGATCTTGCTCTGCTACACACGTAAATGGATCATGTCCATTCCCTCTGGCTACCTAGAATCTTGCCAAAGGAATCAGACATTTGGAACTTGGAGGCCAGTACCCTGTAGTACAGTGCTATAAAGCCATGGCCTCCTGTGAGACTTCAGTAAGTTAAGTGGGATGACCACACAGCCCAGTGATCCCTACCTGCCATGGGTGCACGTTCACAGCACCACTGTTTGTCATCATGAATCTTACTCCTCATAGCCAGAGGGACCAATAGGTAAAGCAAAAGGGAACTATCTATGCAATGGGATGTTATTTGGTGATAAAAAGCCTTGAAGTACAGCTCAGCACTGATTAGCCTAAAAACATCACGCTAAGAGAAAAAAAGCCAATCACAAGGGAGTATATGCGAACACATGCCATTCCCATGAAATCATAGAAGAGGCAACACCACAGACAGGCAGTAAGACTTGCTCATGGATGCGGGGGTTTGTTCTTAAGAAAAATGTCTCACTTGGGAATTTGAAAGGCTGTGCGACTTTGTGAATTTGCCAAATGCTCCACCTTGAATGCTGTAAAATATCTGGTCCTGTGTTATACTAACGGCACTTCAACAACAAGAAGTCTGCATAATGTGGGTGCTTGGAGCTGGCACCTCAGCTCTGCAAAGACCGGTGTGAGGTGAAGTTAAGTTGCAGCAGAGGACAGAGTGGACAACACTGTAGGCACTGGGTAGGGAAGCAGAAGCAGGCAGGGATATACAGTGTGCTGATGGGGAGAGAACAGGGACCAATCAGCAATGCCTGGCGGCATTCCCGTGTTGACAAACAGTGGACAGTTGAGTTCTCCAAGAGTCCTGGGGCAATTCTTTATCGTCTCAACTGGAGTGGCTCGTTTGCCTCCTACTGTTCAGCAGCAGCTTCCATCTAAGCAACCTCTTTCTAGAAACAAAAAGTGTTGCTAGACATGTCTTAGCAGCAGCAGAGTCTGTGACCTAATGGATGGGTCAGAGACTCATGATCACGGCTCCTTGGCTGGGTGCAGGGAGGGAAGCAAGGAGATTCAATCCCGAGGAGGCAGCAGGCAGATCAGCCCTGTATTTTATGTCCATATGTTTGTGAGTGTTATGCTAACCGCAGTGGTTCTTTGTTCACTCTGCCTAAATCTGTGGATTGCATCTAGTGTGAGCCCCGGCAGGGTATTCAATGTCTCTTTACTGGTGTTCAGCCTTCACTGTGTCCTTTAGGCCCAACCCCTTGCAAGAGAATGTTGAATCAAAGCCATTTGTGACTTGTGGTTTGAGTGCTCAAGATACACTTCGTCACTTGCCGTATGCAGTAGGTTCTGAGCTGAGAGGACATTGCCTTCCTTCTTGGGTGTTCATAACCCTGTGATAACCGTAGAACCTAACACCAGCCCCTTCTGGCTGGCCATGAATCCTGGCTAGAGAAAGGGGGAGGTTTGTCCTGAGTCTTGTGGCCAGCAGGTGTAGAGCTGGCACTGAGGCAGAGAAAGCACACAGTACCTGGTCAATGCCTGCTCCCAACTAGAGATTGTGGGTGAATAGTTGGGTCACTAGGAGAAAACAGGTACAAAGGAACAAAAAGGGGCAAAACTGGAGCCCTTATAGAAGGATGGGCAAGAGTGGTCATGACAGGGATCCTAGCGGCTCTTCTCTCTGTCCCTTGGAACCTAATATATCCATCAGCATGTGGTAAGAGCCAGAATATGTTATGTGGCCTTTTGCCATTATTTTCCCCAGAGACTATAGTCGGGTGACCTTATTACAGGTTCTAGCCAAATGTCACAATAGGTCATGACCTCAAGAAAGAGACAGAAGCAGATCTAAAATTTCTCTTGTCCCATGGGCAGGACTCCATGAGTAGGAGCTCCTTTCAGGCATCCATTTCCCTGGAGTCCTGTTCTTCCAGGCTCAAAACAGAAATGACAATGACTTAGATCCTCCTGTGAGCAAGTTCGGGGTTCTTGTGCACCGCCCTTTTCAATATCAGGCTAGTTATCCCAGCAGGGAAAATTGTCTGCTTTTTTAAATGATTGGTTACTGGGGGCTGGAGCGAAGGCTCAGCAGCTAAGCACAGTAGCTGCTCTTGCACAGGGGCAGAGTTTCATTCCCAGCACCCACATGGCCCCTCACAACCATCAGTAACTCCAGTCCCAGAGAATCTGATGCCCTCTTCTGGCTCCCACGGGCACTGCAGTACATAGTACACAGATATACAGACAGAACACCTTTAAAAGGCAGAGTTTACCGTGAGTGATACAAAAGATTCACCACGTCCTCCCTTGGTTTGTACCCATTAGTCAAAAGGATGATTCAAGGCCATTAGTCAAACTCTGCAAAAACATACAAGCTACCAGATGAGAAAATTAGCCCTGCTTAAAACTGTGACCTTGCTTTAGGTTAACACACTCAAATCAGACTAGTCCTCTCACTTAGTACCTCCAGGATCAAATCTGTGCCTTTGCTGTGGCTCGCAGGGCCCCACGACACACCAGCGCCTGACTTGATTGCACCTTCCCTGTCCCAGCCTTAATAAACTGCAGGAGCTCTGTGGACAACTGATGAGCACCTCTGACCTAGTCACGAGACTAAACATTACTGAGAACTTTATGGTCAGAGCCTCTGAGATCTCCAGGGCCGGAAGGTTTACCCTTGACAGGACCAGCAGGTGTTGCGGTGGTGGAGGGGCCAGGGAGTGCATGGGTTCTGAGGCTGTGCCCTCTCCTGGAGGTGCTGCTTTTGCTTGGGGTTGCTATCTTCCAGAGGAAGCAAATAGAGGCAGGCAAGGGACTCCCATCTTGGACCTCCATCCCACAGCTTGGCGGTTGGGACATGGGGGAGTCTGAATCTCAACCTCTTGGGGGCTTCCAGTGCTCCTTATCTGATGAGCCTTCCTACCCCCACTTTCCCATTCCAAAGTTCTCAAGGAATCGTCGGCTGGGCTTACCCAGACTGAAGAGCAGGCAGGAAGGCCACAGTCTGCCTGGCTCTCCTCTCAGCCATTTTTGTCATTTTTTTTCCCTCTACCTCCTAATTACCTTGGTATTCTCCAGGGCCAGACTTGGTCTGTCTTCATAATCACAGTCTCCCTGGGCAATTTATCTCTTCTCCTGACCTTAATTAACATGTATTTGTTGATGGTAATTAAAGATTGCTCTGGCCCAGAACCTTAACCTAAGCTCTGAAACACACAGAGTTCACATGGGCCAGGCCACCAGCACTCATAGGTAACCAAGATGGTGGAGTTTAGACAACAGCACCTCCTCACTCCTCCACAAGCCAGTTTCTCACCTTTCCACACCCCAGTGAGAAGTCTGAGCTACAGCCATAGTCTTTTGCCAATCATTACTGACATAGCTGAGCCTCCTGGATCCTCTGGGATTATCTACATCCTCTCTGTCTGTCTTAGTCAGGGCTTCTATTTCTGCACAAGCATCATGACCAAGAAGCATGTTGGGGAGGAAAGGGTTTATTCAGCTTACACTTTCACATTGCTGTTCATCACCAGAGGAAGTCAGGCCTGGAACTCAAGCAGGTCAGGAAGCAGGAGCTGATGCAGAGGCCATGGAGGGATGTTACTGGCTCGCTTCCCCTGGCTTGCTCAGCCTGCTTTCTTATAGAACCCAGGTCTACCAGCCCAGGGATGGCACCACCCACAATGGGCTGGCCCCTCCCCCTTTGATCACTAGTTGAGAAAATGCCTTACAGCTGGATCTCATGGAGGCATTTCCTCAACTGAGGCTCCTTTCTCTGTGATAATTCCAGCTTGTGTCAAGTTGTCACAAAACCAGTCAGTACACTGTCCATCTGGGCTCCAACATCAGCCAAAGGCAGTCCCCAATCCAGGCTCTCTCCAGTGCTGCAAGAGCCATGTTTGAAAATCTCAAGTTTAATGTTCTGCTTGATACAATGTGGCATTTCCATAGGTCTGCAGAATTAGTTCAAACCATTACCTGCGAGTTCACTGGCCCCCTCATTTGTTGGCTTCTGGGCTTTTCTTCTGCAAACTGTCAGCTCACTAGGAACAGCAGGGAAGCCCTGCTCTCCTTAGCAGCCCTACCCCCACCCAGAGTCCTCAGGCCTTTTGCTGCGAACCATTTCTTCTGAAATACTCCTTGGGGCGGGGAATGCAGGAGGGGGGAGCTCGTGGGATTCCAGGAGTTAATAAAACTTACAAAGATCACAAAGCTTCAGGTTTCACAAGCCCCTCTCCAAGGATATGCAAACACAAGCAATTTCTGGGGGTGGGGAGCATCCCCTTTGGTCAAGCTGCTAGTGAGTTGGGTAAAGACATTAAGGATGCAGTTTGAGGGAGCCACTACCCATTCAGGGGTGGTCTTTGAGTCACGTATGCTCATATAAATAGGCATAGGAACCTCACTGGTTCATGATCTCTGTTGCTAGAGGCGTGGCTGAAATGAACAAGCATTTGTTCACATCTCCCCAGCAAAAGTCACAGGACTCCTTGGCTAGTCTCACAACCTTGGTCCACAGTGTCATCCCTTCTCCATCTTGCGAGGCACACTGTGTCATTTTTAAAGCAGATTTATGGGCCACACTTCCAGGCAGGCTTCTAGAAATAAGTGCCACATGCTTGCTGCAGAGCATTTGTGAAAGCCTATATCAAGGCTTGACTATATAGATCTGCTGCTTTATATGATTCCTGGCTCCTGAATGCTGACAAGAAGAGGCTCTGGGGTAAGTAGCTACCCCACTGGCCCCAGTCAGCCAACATTTTCAACATCAGGTTGTTTTGTTTTTTAAAAAAACAAACAAACAAACAAAAACACAAACAAAAAACTTGTGTCTTAGGGTTTCCATTGTTGTAAAGAGACACCATGACCAAGGCAAGTCTTACAAAGCATAACAGTTAACTGAGGCTGGCTCACAGGTTCAGAGGTTCAGTCCATTATCAATCAAGGGAGAAGCATGGTAGCATCTAGGCAGGCATGGTGCAGGAGGAGCTGAGAGTTCTACATCTTGTTCTGAAGGCAAACAGAAGAAGACTGGCCTCCAGGCAACTAGAATGGCATAGTGCCTGGATTTTGAGACATTTTAACCTGTCCTTCTGTTTTCTGTTTTTTTTAGGTGATCTTCACATGAGTGTTCTCACACCCAAGGTGGCTCTGCAGTCCTCTGGGTGTCAGCACACAGCTGGGAGGTGGCAAACAGGGAGGAAGTGACAGATGGTGCCCTTGGTTCTCTGAGCATCCTTTGAGTGTCCCCAGAAAGAAGCTGGTGAGAAAAGTTGATGCAAGGCTATTTTTACACAACAAGTGTGAGTCCCACAGGCAGCGCCTGTTTCTAAGTCATCTGAGGCATGATGGGGAGGGTGTCAGGCCACATCTTCAGCTAAGAGCCTGAGGAAACAGTTCTAGTGTGTTCCCAAGGTCTGTAGAATTGTATCTGGGAGACCCTGTTGGTCTCCTCCACTGAGTCTGACCTTGAAAGGATGCTGGGTGGTCATGCTCATACATGTTTTGGGGAATCTGCTTAAGTGGAGGGTCACTGCTCCAAGTGTGGTTTAATACATCCATGACACCCACTATGGCTGCTAGGATCTACCCTAGGGTCTGACCTATGATGATAAATAAATAGGAATCAAAATTTGAAACAAATATCTTGTGTGGTGTACATTAAGTTCACAGATGGGCTCTTTTAAAGGTCTTGTCATCCTAAGATAATGTGCTCTGTCCAAAGTCACAACAAGGGGGCTTCCTGCCACCCAAACAGTACATCTTCAGCATTGGAAGTCTGTGGAGGAGTTCCTTGCCCCAGAGCTTTCCTGGACACTGCATATTGCCACCAGGTAACAGACTCCTTCCTCAGCCCTGTGTAGAGAAATTCATCACACTGTAACATGGCTTGTCTTATATGCCAGTCCCTCAACTAGAGAATCCAGACAGGGTCCTGAAGATAAGAGAATCTTGCTAAGCTATGATCCTCTGGTGTGGGCTTACCTGAGCACACGTCCTTACAGACTACATGTTAGACCTCATCAAACCTTCGTACTCTACCCCCTTTCTCTTACTCCTTAGAGCCAAAAGAAACAGAAACCTGATGAAATAATTCTTGATCTGACCTGGTTTCTAAAACCACCTTGACACCCTCATGCCTAAGTAGAAACCCCCAAGCTATCTGGTGCTATTCTGGTAGGAAAGAGCATCAAAGTATGTTTTCACATGGCCAGTAGGATGTCATAGTGACTCATAGATCCCAAGAAGACTGACATCCCGAGGCAGTAGCAGAGTCCCTTTGTCCGTGTGGAGTTTTAAGGATGTGGGAACCAGATAGAAGATGTTGCATGTGACAAGGACCTGAGGCTACCCAGCAGCCCTTGAGAAGATCCATGGGTCTCTGTCTTCCTCTGGCTCCTTGAAGATACTTCTTAGATATATAAATGTACTAAACACTGGACGCCGTCCTCAGCCCAACAAGCTGAAAGCTTCAGTAGCCACAAAAAGTTAGAAATCAGACACAAACATCTCTAAGTCTGGGCCTCTGCATGTGGACAGGGGCCGGTTCTCTGTGTGTGCCCTTGAATGGTCTTGGGTTCCACAGAGTTCTAATATGGAGGCTCTAGATCAGCGGTTCTTAACCTTCCTACGTCGCCATCTATGCCGGAGGACCCTCAAATGATGGTTTCTCTTTGATTTGTTCACCTCTGCCCTGGCTGGGGAAATGGCTGAAGTTTACAGGAAACAGTAGGATAATAAAATTTTGCTCACTGACACGAGAGAATAAATATTATTCTCATTGTTTAGATTTCAGATTCTGTAAACTCAAAGGAAAAGCCTCTAGGGGAAGAAAAACAGAAAAGATGACATTAAACATATCATCCCATGGTACAGGGCAGGCTTATTTTTCAGCCTCTTAGGGATCTCCCTGTAAAGGTCTTTTCTAATGAACGTAATTAAGTTGACAATTTCTTTCTAGCCCAAAGGTACTCCGACCTAAGTTTTCTTCAAGATTAGCTGAGGACTGATTTGTTTTACACACCCAATTCCAGGCAAGGTGCCAGCAGAAACAGTATTTGCATGCATTATAAATACTGTTCTCCGATTGTCCCTTCTGATTGACTTACACCTGAACTTAGTGAGGGAGCCAAACTCTGTCTGCCTTTTAGCATATTCAGGTGCCTTTGTTCAGTACATAGACTTCCTAACTGCCCACAACTGCCGTGTTCTTGGCTTCCACAGAGTTTTATATGGAGGTTCTGCAACAGTGGTTCTCAACCTTCCTAATGCTGCCACCCTTTAATACAGTTCCTCATGTTGTGGTGACTCCCAACCATACAATTATTTTTGTCGCTTCTTCATAACCGTCACTTTGCTACTGCTATGAATCATAGTGTAACTGTCTGTGTTTTCCAATGGTCTCAGTCAACCTTTGGTGACTAAGGGGTCCTGATCCACAGGTTGAGAACAGCTACTCTAGAGCAACTCAGTCACAGCCAGTTCATGTATTCATGTCTCCCGGGGTGCTCATGGGGACAAGGGCCAAGTGGGATTCTAGATAGAATACAGGTTTGAAAATCTATGGTGGTTAACTCAGCCTCTTAAATCACTGTTGCATTTTGGAGTGCCAACATGGGTGTGGTTGGAACGAGGCTCTGGTGTGAATCCAACAGGTTTGCTGAAGGAATGACCTCACCATTAAGCCTACACACACTTCTTTGCCTTGTTAGTGGTTGTCCTTCCAAGAAAATAGGGTGATATTCAAATGGCCTGTTCTTCTGCAAAGCGCCACTGCCTGCCCTTACCCCCTTTCTATCCACAGCTGCAGTGTAGACCTCAGCCTTGATGAGCTTTTTTGGCAGTCAGCAGAGTTGGAGGCCCTGGGGCTCTGCCTGTGGCAGGCGAGGATGGAGCTGATTCTGCAGTGGGGAGGCGTGAGCTGGCTTTGCTGCCCAGGCAGTGCCTCAGGGGCATTTGTAGAGAATGTGAAGAAGATAGAAAGAGGCTCTCTCTCTCTCTCTCTCTCTCTCTCTCTCTCTCTCTCTCTCTCTCTCTCTCCCCCCATCCCTCTCTGTCCTCCTCTCCCTCTCCCCTTTCCCTCCCCTCTCCACCCCCCCCACAGAGGCTGCTGTTACGACAGAGGTCAAGGGCACTAGTCTCTGGCTTCCTGATACTTTAAATTATATCTGCATCTTGTAGCTGCTGTGACTCCCAGTTCCCGAAGCCGGTGCCTTCTCACTGCAGATCTCTGGAGTGGTGAAAGGTTCCTATAAGAAATCGCCAAACCGGCACATGCGCAGGGGATGCAGCTGCCCTTCTGGGCCACGGCATCTTTAATTTCTCTCATGATAATGACAATGGGCTGTGACTGAGCTGTTCTCACTGGGACTTAGAGTAAAGATAAGGGATGTCTCATTACAACCCAACAACACAAAGAGTCCTCACTTGCTCAAGTCTCCAGTTTGCTGGTTAGCGCTGCAGCTAAAGAAAGACACATGAGTTCTTTAAAACCTAAGACAAAATTCAAAGTTGTGACTGGATGTTGCTGTCAACAGTAACCCCCGTCTAAGAGCAGGTTCTGAGATGTGGCCAAGCAGCATATATGGTCCTCACACATAGGTTTCAAATGACCATTGCAAATGACCAAAGAGTCAGTGATCCATGGTAGGGTGGCCAACTCCAAGACAGGGGCAGAGCACGGACAAGCTCCTTGGTGTATCTTGTAGTGCCATAAAGTGAAGATCTTCTAAAAAAGAAGAGAGATGAAAAGGTGCAGCTGTTCAAGTCAGAGGCAGGAGAGAGAGAGAGAGGGAGGGAGGGAGGGAGGGAGGGAGAGAGAGAGAGAGAGAGAGAGAGAGAGAGAGAGAGAGAGAGAGAGAGCATGCATAGAGGCTGAAGCTGCAGCCATCTAAGCACAGACCTGGTAAAGCAGCACCGGTACCAAACTGAGGTGTAGAGTAGCCATCGGCACAGCAGCCATGCTGATGCCTGTGATGCAAGAAATACCAGGGAGAGGACGGGATGCTCTGGTGACCTCCAAAAACAGTAAGTGTGTGTGCACGAGTGTAGAGGTCAGAGGGCACCTTGCAGGGGAGTTGGTTCTCTCCCACCATGTGGCAGAAAGTGCTTTTGTCCACTGATCTATCTCAGCAGCCTGGGACCATGGAGCCCACCCAGAAGTGAGGAAGGTGGAAGCGGCCATGTTGGCTGTTTTCCGATGGCAGCAGCAGCCTTACTGTCATGTCAGATCTGTGGTTTGGACTAGAAACAGCCTGAGCTGTGGTCCTGGGTGGCTTTTTTGTGGCTCTGTAGCTCTCCCATAGCCTTTAGGAACATGCCTGCTACTCCTATTCAGTCAATGTCACTCCCCGTTGCACTGAACCAAGACTACTAATCTCTTCAAGCAGAATGAAGGAAGTGCAGGGGGCAGCAGGGCGTGTGAGCATCAACAGTGAGCTCGAAGCTAACGCAAACTACAGCAGTAAGTGCAACTCACTGCCGACTATAAGTGTGGTTCCTGTGTGTTGGGGTATATGTGTGCACACTTGCATGCCCATGTATGTGTGTGTTCATGCAAGAAAGGGGGCAGGCAAGATGGCTCAGTGTGTAGACTTGCAGCTGCCAAGCTTGATAATCTGCACTCATTGTGCAGAATCCACATGGTGGAAGGAGAGAACGCCCCCAAATTTGCCCTCTGACCTTCACATGTGTGACCTACATATGCACCCCAAGTAAAAGTAAGTAGAGAGAAAACATAAATTAAAGGGATAAGATAAAAGGTCTTAGAGCATGGGGCATTTTGATGATCACAGCATGGCAAAACTCTTGCTGAACTCTGAAAGGAGGTAAATAAATTCTGGCAAAATTTACCAGAAAAAGTCCTTCTAGTTGAGTCAAATGTTTAATGGTTCTCACCAAATCAATGGATATATTGTCTGTGGCTTCTTGTCAGCAGAGGAGCAAAGGAGGAATGTAGAAAAATTTTATTGACCCAATAATAGGAAGAAAAAGGGGGAGGGGAGGAGAGGGAAAAAAAGGCAGAAGATACCGGAAGGCAGGAGAGAGGAATCTGCATGCATCACAGTGTCAGTAGATAGGGAAGCAACAGAGCAGTCAGTCAAGAGACTGGCTGCTCTTGACTGACATCAGGCCCATTCCTCCACTTTAGAAATCTAGCTGATGGAGACGGCTCGGGAGTTAAAGCACAGACTTTTCTAGCGGAGGACCTGTGCTACGTTCTCAGCACTCATGTCTGTCAGTTCACAACAGCTTGTCCCTCTAGATCCAGGGGGTCTGACACCCTCATCAAGCCTCCATGAACAGCAGAACACACAGTCACATACACACCTGCAACCATACATATGAATGAAAGTGTCATTTGCTGTTCTGGTGCTGTGAAGAGACACCATGACCAAGACAACTCTTCCAAGAGAAAGTATTTAACTGAGGGCTTGCTGAAGTTTCAGGGTGTTAGCCCATGCTCACCACAGCAGGGAGCATGATAGCAGGGATAGTATGCATGATCTCAGAGACGATGGTGAGAACTACACCCTGATCCATAGGCAAAGAGAAGGACTCTGGGCATGGCAAGTGATTTTGAAACTTCAAAATGCACCCCTAGTGACACTTCCTCCAACAAGGCCACACCTCCTAACCCTTCTAATCCTTTTCAAATAGTGCCACTCCCTGCTGAGTAAGCATTCAAATATGTAAGGCTATGGGGAATGTTCTTATTCAAACCATTACAGGAGGTAAAAATAAGTCTTAAAAAAATCTAACTGGTTAGCACCAATTATCAGAAGAGCACAGGATAATAGAAAATTTTATAGAAACATTTACATAAAAAGCAAGAAGCAGTATACTTTGCAAATTAACAAAATCAGGATAACAACCTTAATAACAGGCAAGGTAGCATTTATGGTAAAACAGCATCATGAAAAAATAAAGGCAGGCACTACATACTGCTAAAATAACAGCACAGTGGGAAAAATCATGTATCTGTATGCCCTTGACAGACTGTTTCAAGATGTGCAAAGTTTGCTGAGAAAATTGTTTTTCCCAAAACAGTATTTAACGATGTATCTCAGATTATATTCCAACCCAGGAGCCTCCTACTTCAGCCTCCCTAAGTGCAAAGATAAGAAACTTAGGAGAGTTTAACCTATACACATTAGAAACTGATGTATCAAATACTTAAGAGAGAAGTTAATAGCTAACAAAGTTTAAATGAACAGGATGTAGGGACTGGAAGGACAGCTCAGTTGCTAAGATGCTTGTTATATAAGGCCAAGGAGCTGAGTTCCATCCTCAGAACCTGCATGAGAAGGCTTGGTGTGGCCACACATTTGTAACTCCAGTGCCTTGGAGGCAGAAGCAGGCAGATCTCTGAATCTCACTGGCCACCCAGTCTGGCCTAATCAACAAGGTGGATGGTACCTGAGAAACAATACCAGAAGTTGACCTCTGACTTAAATACACACACATATACCAGAGTACATAATGTGTATAGAATCTCCCATTATCCCCCAAATTTAGAAGAGACATTGTTTTCAAGAAGAAACGTACATGTATTAAATCACAAAAAACCCCATTACATTTTTAAAAATTCATAAGATATAGACGATACTAGCTAACCAACTTGCAATTAAATGGAAATCAACTCGAACAGTCTCCTGGTGAACAATACCCTTCTCTTTTAAGCAGAACAGCTTAAATGACATTTATTAATAACTCAGATTAAGCAAAATTTGCAATAAAAATTATAGAGCATCTCAAATGAGCAGCATTAAAATGCTACATTCTTCAGGTCTTGAAAGATGTAAAGAAATTAGTACTTGGGGTTTAAATTACACCCTTAATGCATTTACTAAAATAGTTTTCAAGTAAATGAGTTTGTTCAAGTCAGAAAATGGGGGAAAAATCCCACGCAAGTCTAAAAAAGAGAGCAAAAAGAAAAACAAAACATTAAAGGCGATATTAATAAGCTAAAATGAAAGAAATAATAATAAAGCAACAAACCCAAAAAGCACCTCAATAAGATGTTGATAAAACAACATAAGCCATTAAATCAGAAAAGAAACGTAGACTTGAGCTCGAGAACAAGAATGATCACCATTTAGAAACCATGAGAGACAGCTAGGATTGAGTTGATAAGAACAGATTTGAAAGCTTAACAGAGATGCACAAATTTCTAAATGGTGCAATTAAGATGCTGGCTCAGGATACGTTTCACAACATCCTAAAATAATGTAAATTATTGTGTGGCTGCAGTGGGCACAAGGTTAACGCATGGAAAATGCCCACTTTCTGGGGAGACATCTGCTGTGTACAGAACAGAAGCAATCCCATTGGATGTGTATGATGTGTGAGAGAAAGGGCTGGGGTCACTGGGCTGTCTGAGATGTTGGGCAGGAGTTGAGAACCACCTGCTGACCTCATGTCTTAGTTAGGGCTTTGCTGTGAACAGAAACCATGACCAATGTAACTCTTAGAAGAATAACATTTAATTGGAGCTGACTTATAGGTTCAGAGGTTCAGTCCATTATCATCAAGGTGGGAGAATGGCAGCGTCCAGGCAGGCATGGTGTAGGAGGAACAGAGAATTCTAAATCTTTACCTAAAAGCTTCTACCTAGGAGAAGACTGGCTTCCAGACAGCTAGGAAGAGGGTCTTAAAGCCCTTTCTCACAGTGACATCTACTCCAAGACCACACCTCCTCCAACAAGGCCACACCCATTCCAACAAGGCCACACTTCCAAATAGTGCAACTCCCTGGGCAATCATATTCAAATCATCATACCTAGTAAACCTCATTCACCTGACCCCTGGAAGAGTAGGCCTAACTATAGGAGACTAACATCAACCACATGCCCTGCCCTGAGAAATGCCAGCTGCCAGCTACAGCTCTGTGTACTTCAGCCCCTGTGCTTGGCGGACATGCTGTTTGTTTCTCCTCAGTAGACAACACAAGCTGATTCATGATGACTAAGGAATTCACACTGAAAACTGGTTGTCACCAAGAGGCTTCTTCTCAATATGAGGATAGATTTTGGTAAGTTATGGTACATATTGCTGTACTTAAAAGCAATCTCTGTAGGAATGTGTTTGCATATGTGTTTGTGTGCATGATATATGTGTGTGGGTCTTTGCCTTTTCTTTATTTCCTTTTCTTTCTTTCTTTCTTTTTTATTTAGGCAGGTCATTTTGCTCTCTGTTGCTGTGTATCCCAGGCTAGCTGACTCACCAGGCTCCAGGGAGTCTCCCATATCTACCTCTATCTAACTGTAGAAGCAGTGGGATTACTTGACACACTGTACCAGACCCAGCTTTCACAGGTTCTAGAGACTTGAACTCAGGTTCTCACGCTTGCACAGAGGTTGCTTTACCCACGGAGCCACCTCTCTAGTCAAAGGTAAACTATCTTAAAGAATCCTTCAGGAGACTAAAAGCAGTTGAGAATGGTAACATCCATCTGTACAATCAAAAGACCAAAGAATGACCCTAAGTAGGCTAAGAAAAACCACTTACCCGGTGCCAATTTTAGGAGACAGAATCCAGTTATAGAAGGAAATCTTAGCTCCCAGGAGAAAGGAACTGTGATGTTATAATAAATCATCTCTCTTACATCTCTCACATCATCTTACACAGGGACCTATTGTAGGTTACAACAGAGACTAGGAACAGTTGGTAGATTCCTGGTTACCAGGAATACCAGGGGCCTTACCAGCACCATGAAACCACCCTAGGCACCAGGCCGGAAGTGAGCTCATGTAAGATCCTTTGGGACCACAAAGACAACCAGTTCTGGTAGGCTGAGGACCTGCATGTATGGTTAGAAGTTTGCATATCCAGGACTGGTGTCTTGGCTTAGTTAGAGATGAGATCTGGTGAGTGGCAAGACAAACAAAAGGACCCTCTAAAGTTGCTTTGTTCTATCTTCCATACACAAGCCAAGTAACAGAGTCAATGGAAATCACTATCAGATTCTAAAATAATTGATAGAAAGTAATGCTTTTTATTAGATTTGTTTATTTTGTATATGTTAATCCACTAAACTGTAGCTGTCTTCAGACATACAAGAGGATATTAGATCTCATTACAGATGGTTGAGAGCCACCATTGGGTTCCTGGGATTTGAACTCAGGACCTCTGGAAGAACAGACAGTGCTCTCAATCACTGAATCATCTCTCCAGCCCCAGTGCTATTCTTCTAAAGGCCTAAAAGTGCTTAATGGTGAGTCCCATCCAGAATCTCCTTAGGGGGTCCAATGCCCCTGTAGGTTTACATGCATACACTTAAATAAAAATAAATTTAAAAACTAGATCTACAGACTGTAGGAAATGAATGGCACATGGATTGGTTGGATTTTTTTTTTTTTATCTGAGTTTGGCTGTTTCAACTCACTGGTCCTTTTTATATTTGATTCTAGTTTTTGTTTCTCACTTACTGAAGCCATTTAGTATATCTAATTCTTTGTCATCTCCTGAAAATGGCTTCTATTGCCTATGAACCACGCTTGTTTACTTTGCCTGTGTGCATCTTCCATTTCCTTTATGGCCGCTTTAAAGTTATTTTCATTTTTATCATTCCGTTCAAACCACCGTCCTTCAGTATCTTGACAGTGAGTGACTATACTATCAAACTGGTTGAGGATCTCTCTGTCCTCATCTTGCTAACCCAGTTATTTGTCTCTTGGTCTCTTCTGAATCAGTTTATTTTTTGAGACAACACCATTGTTGGGATTCTGTAAACCCCACCCCTCAATTACCTGGCAGTAGCCAGGTATGCTCCGCCCCAGTGACCTGACACTATAAAAGGGGCTACTTGCCCCCTCCTCTCTCTCTTGGCCTCTCTTTCCTCTCTACACCTATTGGCCTCTTGCAGCCTTGCTCTCCCACCCCTACCCCTCCTCATCCCATTTCCTTCCCCTCTCTCCCTCCACGTGCTCATGGCCAGCCTCTACTACTCTCTCTTCCTCTCTCTCTCTCCCTCTCTCTGCCTCTACTACCCTCTTAACTTTCCCATGACCTGAATAAACTCTATTCTGTACTATACTGTTGTGTGGCTGGTCCCTCAGGGGGAAGGGATTCCCAACATGGGCCCCCCAGAGGAATCTCCCTTGCCCCCAGGCCTCGCTGCATCTCCATGGGCCATTGCTCCCCACTCTCTTCATTTTTCCCCTAACATTGGTGCCGAGACCCGGGACGTCATCTTTTTACAACATTGGTGCCCCATGACTTTTTCTTTCAGTGACTTTTCCTTTCATTGGTGCCCCGTCATCTTTTCCTTTCAACCATGGTCATGGTTTACTCATAGTAGGAAGCTGGGTACTTCCTGTGGCCACAGGTCCAGAGCTGACCTTGGCTCCCTGTGCCTGCCTTTGCCTCATCAGAATCCAAGGCTAGCTGACCTACAAAGTGAGTTTAAGCCCATCCTGGGCTACAGTGAGACTCTGTCTTTAAAAGAAAAAAAAAGGTAGATTTAAAAGGAGAAGAAGAGGGTGAGGAGGACAACAACAAAGAGGAAAATGAAGAAAGAGGAAGAAAAGGAAAAGAAGAAGGAGGAGGAGAAGGAAGGAGGAGGAGGAGGAGACAGAGAAGCAAAAAGTAGGAGTAGGCACCGAGGCAGCCTGGCGTGTCCTGAGAGCAGGACAGATCTCATGTGCACAGTACAGGCCATGCAGCCTTCAAACATGAACAGTTACAATCATGAAAAGCATGGGCATTCCTTAAGAGCTGAGATGAAACACGTGCCTTACTAACTGCGATGTGCTTTGAGCTTGGCCTGTCTGTCATGACGGCAGTGCCTTGTATGGACCATTCTCAGCATCACTAGCTGCATCCTTTTAGCAAGGCCCAAATAGCCTCCTCATTTACAGGCAGGTGGGTGGGAAGGATGAGCACACCCAAACATCCTGACTCCCATCAAGGTATCACTGAAAGCTACTTCCACTCCCACCTGACTCAGCAGGAACATCACAGAACTTCATGGAAAGTTCTGCTCCAAAGGGGAAGGCTTTCCTGCCAAGTCCTTGCTGTAAACCAGAGCCAGACACAGAATTTCAGTTAGCGGATATTTTGTGTTAGGGTCTTTGAATCATTCTAACATTCTCACATTCAAAAGCCCAGTCCTGTCAACCAGATGTTGGGGTTTCGGCTTCCGTGGACAAGTCTGGTATGTAGTTCACTCTGTTCTTCCCACCCAGTGGCTGCCCTTATCACACATACCTGCTTAGCCCTAAAGATCTCAGTTTCTGACTTTTGACCCCAGCTTCCTGCCTTCAGAAAAAGGACTTCCCATGTAACAGGCATGACCTATGTGTCTTGACTTATGTCAGAAATATTGACATGTTTGTGTCTTTCTGTAACATCAGGATTGACTGAATAGCAATCAGTTCAGAAGCTGCATTGTTTCAGTGTCTGAAGTTTGCTGATGTACTGGCTGGTTTTATGTGTAAACTTGACACAGCTGGAGTTATCACAGAGAAAAAAAAAAGCCTCCATGAGTAAGGTATTTTCTCAACTAGTGATCAAGGAGGGAGGGCCCAGCCCATTATGGGTGGTGCCATCCATGGGCTGGTAGATGTGGGTTCTATAAGAAAGCAAGCTGAGCAAGCCAGGGGAAGCAAGTCAGTAAGTAACATCCCTCCATGGCCTCTGCATCAGCTCCTGCTTCCTGACATGCTTGAGTTCCAGTCCTGACTTTCTTTGGTGATGAACAGCAATGTGGAAGTGGAAGCTGAATAAACCCTTTCCTCCCCAACTTGCTGCTTGGTCATGATGTTTTGTGCAGGAATAGAAACCCTGACTCAGACAGCCAGGTAGTGCTGATGTCCCTTGACAGCTGGAAGTCAACACAGGTTCTCTTCTACCCAGCCTAGCTACTGACGTTAATGCTCACATACATTACATGCCACAGTTAGTATGACCTTTTATATATGTATATGGAAGTCACAGAGTGATAGAAAAAGGGGTAAGGAGGCCCCAAGGAGTTCCACAAGGCCTTATTAGAAGTAGAAGCAGTTCTTTTCCGGCCCAGAGAGAGAGGGCTGTGTGACCCCCAGCAGGACTCAGGACCTTCGAGAAGACAGCTGAGCACCCAGAACAGCCTGGCAATCGCTTTAAGACCTGAGCCCACAGTGACAGAACCAAGTCACTGCCATCAGAACTCACTGTCTGCCCGAAAAGAGCCAAATATCCAGAAGCAATCTCCTTCCTGAGCCCACGGGCTCTCAGACCTACAGGAGAGACAGGCTCCAGTCAGAGACAACAAGATTTCCTAACATCACAGATAACAAGATGGCAAAGGAAACCGCAAGAACCTAAGCAATAGAAACCAAGACAACCTGGCAACATCAGAACCCAGATCTCCAACCACAGCAAGTAGTAGATTTCCCAAGACACCAGAAAAACAGAATTTAGATTTAAAATCATACTTCATGATGATGATGGAGATCCTTGAGAAGCACATTAATTAAACAATTACAGAGGAACCAGGAGAAATCACTCAAAGAACTACAGGAATACACAACCAAATAGGTGAAGAAATTGAAAATGGAAAAGAATCAATAAAGAAATCACAAAAGGAGACAACCATGGAGATATAAATTCTAAGAAAGATATCAGAATATCATAGATGCAAGCATTACCAACAACCTACACGAGATGGAAGAGAGGATCTCAGGGGCAGAAGACAACATAGAAAACATAGACAAGACAGTCAGAGAAGATGCAAAAGTCAAAAAGCTCCTAACCCAAAAATGTCCAGGAGATCCAGGACACAGTGAGAAGACCAAACCTAAAAATAATAGGTGTAGAAGAGGGAGAAGAATATCAACTAAAAGGCACAGTAAATATCTTTGACAAAATCATAGAAGAAAACTTCCCTACCCTTAAGAACAAGATGACCATGAACATAAAAGAAGCCTATATAACTCCAATAGATTGGACCAGAAAAGAAATTCTTCCCAACACATAATAGTCAAAACACCAAATATTCAAAACAAAGAAAAAATACTAAAAGCAGTAAGGGAAAAAGGACAAGTAACATATAAAGGCAGACTAATCAGAATTACACCAGACTTCTCAACAGAGACTATGAAAGCTAGAAGATCCTGGACAGACATCATATAGACTCTAAGAGAACACAAATGTCAGTCCAGGCTGCTATACCCAGCAAAACTCTCAATTACCATAGATGGAGAGACCAAGATATTCCAGGACAAAACAAAATTTATACAATATCTGACCACAAATCCAGGACTACAAAGAATAATAGATGGAAATTTCAACACAAGGAGGGAAACTACAACCTAGAAAATGCAAAAAAAAAAAAAATAATAATAATCATGCAAGGAAACCAAAAGAAAAAAGCACACAAACAATTCTACCTCTAAAAACAAAAATAACAGGAAAAAACAATCACTATTCCTTGATATCCCTTAAATTCCTAGACAAATGAATGGAACTAGATTATATCATCCTGAGTGAGGTAACCCAGTTACAAAAGAACACACATGGTATCCAGTCACTGATAATTGGATACTAGCCACAGAAAGCTCTAAATACTCAAGAAACAAGGAAGCTCAAAAAGAAGGAAGGCCAAAATGTTGAAGCCTCCATCCTTCTTAGAAGGGAGAACAAAACACTCACAGGAGGAGACACAGGATCAAGTGGAAGAGCTGGGGTTGAAGAGGGGATCTTTCAGGGGCTGCCTCACCTGGGGATTCACTTCATGTGCAGCCACCGGACCCAAACACTATCACTGATGGATGACAGGGGTGCCTCCTCAGGGGTTCTGCCAGAATCATGCAGCTGATCAGGCATATATAGCTAACCATCAGACTGAGTATGGGGACCCTGGCGAGGGTGCTGGGATGGAGGGGTTGAAGGGGGTTGTGGCCTCATGGGAAGAACAACATTGTCAACCAACCAAATCCTCTACAGCTCCCATGGACTAGATCACCAACCATTGAGCACAAATTGAGAGGCCATGTATACATATGTAGCAGAGGATAGCAGTGTCTGGCATCAATGTGAGAAGAGACCTTTGGTCCAGTGAGGGCATGTTTTCCCAATGTAGGGGAATGCGAAGGCACTGAGGTGATTGGGAGCTAGTGCACCCTCGGAAAGACAAGTAGAGGGAGAGGGAGGAGGAGAGCTGGGTGGAAAAAAGATAAAATTTCAAATGTAAATACAGAGAGTATCTAATTAAAAAATAAGTAAAAGCAGGAGGTATACATATATATGTTATATGTCATGTGTCATATATATCATATATTTATATTGCATGTTGGTATTATATATTATATCATATATGATGTGTCATATGTCATATACCATATATATCATATATTTATTTATGTTGTATATTATATATTATATTATATATAATGTGCAATGTGTCATATGTCATATATCAATCATATGTCACATATCATATATCAATCATACATAGATAGAGAGCAACAGATAGAGTTGTTTTCATGCCTAACAAGATACAGAGTGATGCTGCCTGTATTTGAATTCAAAATGGAGTCAAACGATGCCTGTGAGTTAAGTGTTTCATGGCCAGGCACTATGGGAAGTCACTGTTGAACACAATATGTAGTGACTTAGAGCAGGGAACAGCCTGGTCTTAAGGTCATGAAGAGGAGAGTTTGCAAACTACACGTGTTTGGCCCACGTGGCCCAGCTCTTGCCCAGGTCTCTGCCATGAGCTAGTGCAGAGGGACTGTGGTTCCAGCAATGACCTTGCTGACAGACGCCCCCATGCAGGCAGATATTAAACTCATGACAGGAAGGAGAACAGTCAGGCTCAGAGCCACACCGAATCAAATCAGTGAAGTAAAGATGAGCCTGAGGGACCTTATCAGATCACAGAGGAAATGAGTGAAGAGATTAAAACGATGAGAAAAAATAAACTATAATAACAGAAGCACGTGGCTGACCATGGAAATCCAGTGAGTCAGGGTGGTTCATGACCAAGGATACTTAGATATAATCTGGATTCAAGAACAAAAGACATCAAGACAACCTGCTGACCCACAAGTGAATACGTCAACCAGTGCAGACGTCCCCAGAACAGAGATGGGATCCAGGGACAAGATGGGATGTTTTTATATTTTCAGACGCATCAAAAAGTGCCTCTGAGGTAACCCTAAAGAAACAAATGTCTTAAATATCTCTGTGGCCAATGATAAAAGCATAGACTAATGGCCAGGGAACCACAGGCCATAAACACACTCCAGCCTCCCCACATCTCTTGGTATAGGGAAGGGATGCTCACAGGCACTCACACAGGAAGCCTTCCTACCATCTTACTGTGGCAGTGTTACTCCAGATATGAGACTCAGAATCTTGACCAAAGACTGGTCTGTGTCCTCCACTATTGAGTGGACCTACTCCTGTTATTTTAGAGTTAGGAATTGCAATCCAGAATTTTATATAATTAAGAAATGGCCTGTTGATTTACCTACCACTGTAAACATGCCTCTGATTCCTAGTTAGTTCTTAATGAGTTTATCCTTAAATAAGCATTTATCAAAGTCTTGACAGCAGCAATTCCCGAGTGCCTGGGGGCCTCATCCATATTTAGCCAAACTGAGTTCGTTATCTTATTCACAGTCAGGGCTGATGTGGGTGCTGTGTTTTCGGATGCTCTTTAAGATGTTCTTATAACCTTTGTGTATTTATTTGGCTGTGTGTGCCTTGGGACACGTGGAGGTCGGAGAATAATTAATAGGACTCAATTCTCCCAACACGTGGGTTCCAGGGACTGCACTCAGGTCGTCAGGCTTGCCAGAAAACCACCTTTACCGTCTGAGCCATCTTGTCGACCTTTTCGCCCGAGAAAACAGAGTTATGTTTTCTCCCACAATGCCTGTGGCATGTCACTCCTAACATAGTCATCCGGGCTCAGAGTTAAACTCAGCCCCCACACAGTGACTCATTTTCAACAAGAACCTGCTGCTCTTATTTCGAAGCCAAATGTTGGTGAGTGGCACAGGTGTCTCCCAGAAAGACAAGGAAGAAACAGTAATTGTGAAGCAGTTCACATGGCAACGGCTTGACGTGCAACTAAGGATAAGTGGTAACAGAGGATAATGGGCCGTTCACTCATCCCCCTTTGCTGCTGTCAAAAGAGAGTTGGAGATTTGGGGAGGCAGTCTGGCTATTCCGTGTCTGTCAAGTTGTCTGTTCAAAGTCTCTGTAAATTCCCTCTCCCCACTGGTGACTGGATTCAGCCTGGGGCAGAAAGGATGGAGAAGGAACCTAGGTGAGATGTCTAGTACTGTTCACCCCATCCCCCTGCAAGTCAAACACCATCTGTCCTGCACCCAGTGGCCCTCAGCTCTGAGGGATTGGTCTCTGTAAGGGCTGCTCACAGCCTCAGCACAGTAGATGGTATAAACCTGCATCTGAAGGCCAAGCATGTGGGCTCTAGGGGTGTGTATGTGTGTGTGTGTGTGTGTGTGTGTGTGTGTGTGTGTGTGTGTGTGTGTGTGTAGGTAGATGCCTACAGGTGAAAGACAGTCTCTATGAAGCAAGAGTATCTTCCCATTCCTGAACTTCACTGACCGGATTGTCATAGCTGGGCTCCCGAGTACCTCCCTCCCCTTAGGGGAGTATTGAACGACTGTGTCCATCACATGCACTTCTCTAAGAGTTTGTGTTGGACCACTCCCTGCTCCAACAGATCACCTTCGTTCCCACTTCTAAGAAAGTCAAAGGGGAGAATAGCTTCCCATGTCCTGGTGGTAACTTGATTAAGGAATGAGATTCACCTATGGAGCTGGGGTGACTGGGTAAAAAACTTCTTCCCCAGTGAGATGACAGAGGTTAGAGGAGCCAACTTCCAAGATCTTTATATTTTTCCTAATGCTTTTTTTTTTTCTTTTTGGTGGTTGTTTTTGTTTGTTTGCTGTTGTTGCCTTCTAAGTCCCGGTCAGTCGGATAGCTGTTGAGTAAAGAATACTTTAGCTTTATGTATGTTCTTATTTTACTGGATTTTGATGTCAGTGTTCTGATTTGTTGGTTACTCCTGGGTTGACCATGTGTTTTTGTTTCCATCTCTTTCAAGTGGATGCTTCCAGCATTGCTGGGCCCTTCATTCAGCTGCAGACAACCCCCCCCAAGCAGCCTTCCCACACTGACACGGTTTTCATTTTTATTCATTTCTGACTCCTGTAATTTTTTCCCTGACTTCCTCTCTGATTTCTAGATTATCTAGAAAGGTACTGGTTGTGTTGCCAGGAGCTAGAAGCTTCCAGCTAGGTTCCTGTTTGATTCTGTATGGGATCGATAACAGAACCAGAAAGGAACTCCAGATGATGCTTCATGCCTGCACCAGGCTGACCACCAGCATAGTGTCCTCACTACCCACCGTACCATATCCTGATGAAGTGTGGGGTCTGCGGAGTGCAGCCGGCAGGATGAACTCCTCCAGTCCTGTACCTGCAGCTCTCAAGAGCTCTCTGCACACTGTGTAAGCACTCAGCAAGATGTTTAGTGCTTCCTATTTGGCTACCCAGGTAAATAATAGCTTGGGTCCTGTCTCTGCTTCTAGGCTCTGTTCAGTCCATATTTCAGAGAAATCAAATTTACACTTATGGTTATTGGCTTTAAAGTGACAGTTTAGTGGCGTTTGATACGTTTATGGTGTGTGTGATCTTGACATCAACGTGGTTTCAAATACTTTCATCATTCCCAAAGAATACCCTTCACTTTAAAAAAAAATACTTCCTACTCATTCTGACAACAATTAGCTCCCTCTTCATGGGTTTACTCACTCTGGGAATTTCATATAAGCAAGTCACCTCACACAGTTGGTGACCTCTGTATCTGATCATTGTCCAGGAGCTTTGCTTGTCCTGCACCTTCATGACTAAGAGCATTGACCTTGAAGTCAGTGGTTGCAACAGCCTGTCTACCCTCCTTGTCAGAGGCTGAAGCTGTGTTAAGCAAGTCTCCCTTTGGAGCCTCCCCCAGCATGTCCCCTTCCTCCCACCCCCACCCCCGAGTCACAGACTGGCATATTCACTCCAAATAGCTTCTTGAGCAAGACTTCAGCTATGTTGGCATGTTGTTCTGGTGATGAGAGGAGAGAGAGAAGTCACAGTCTCTTATCTAGAAAATGTCTTCATTTTTGTACAAGTGCCATCAAAGACAGCGTCTGGTGTGTGTGTTCTGTACGTAAAGGTGGGTAAACATATTTGATGTAGATTTTAGTGTTGCATTGGCTTTGCCCCGTCTCATGGTGAGACAGGCAGAACCTGTCACAGGCCACTTATCTCCTCGACTGCCAAGAGACTAAATTTAGTTTTCAGTTGGATGAACTGGGTGACTGTATGCTTGGGGAATACTGATTTCTTTCCTGCTGCTAAAGGGTTCCTGAATTTTAATATTATGTCATTTTTTTTAAAAAAAAGATTTATTTTCTTTTTAATTGTGAGTGTGTGTGAGTGTGTGTATGTGTGTGTGTGCATGTGTGCGTCTTCTGAAAGAGTAGCAAGTGTTTTTAACCACTGAGCTACCCATCCAGCTTCTGAAACATATTTCTTGAAAAGAAAGAAAACAGCCTTTGTGATCACAGATGTATTTATTATGGATATAGTAATTTTATCTTAAAAAGCTACATATGTAAATTGTAAAAAAAACTGTAAGAATCACAATATAAATTTATATAAAGCTATCATGGCTGTTCTCACATGTTATTGAATTTGAAAGAAGACCTGATTATTAAAGACTTTGGGCCCCGTCCTCATGAGCCTCCTGCACCTCTCCTTTCTTCTGAGAGGAAGAGGGACGCGGAAGGAAGCCAAATCCCCATCCTTCCTTGATAGCTGGTTTTTAGAAGTCTTTGAAGAGCCTTCTGCCCTGCTTTCTGGCTGGTCAGATTGAGGAGAGAGGGTGGCTTAGTGACTGGCCCCCAGCTATTGTGTACATACATTCTCCTCCAGCCTTGAGATGGTTGAGCCCGTGCATCAGAAGGGGCGCCACCAGGCAGGAAGAAAAGCCCATAAGGCCTTTGTTTAAGCTGCCAGGTTTCTCTTAGGTTAGGAGGAAGAAGCCGGCCATCTTGGTTGTTCACTATCTTTACTTAGCCATGGTTCCCCATCAGTCCACCTATAAAGGGATCTGCCTTCTAGTCCCTAATTATTACATTGGCACATAGCTCCTGGAGAAACTTGAATCTGTGCTCCCCAGCCATGGCCACCCATGGTTGGTGCTAGAATACACTATTTCTTTCCCCCTTGAGGTGACAGGAACCCATCTGCACTGGCAAGAGTGAACTAAAGAAGGCTTTGTGACAATAGCAAAGTCACAGACATGTGCATATAGATTAAGGTGCCATACAGAGTAGAGTATAGTGTTCACAATGGGAGACTGAAGTAATTGGCATCCATATTGCACCTTTGCCCCTGGGAAGAAGCTCTTTCTTGATGGATGCCTTCCATCACTGAGAGATGCAGTAGGCATAGCCTTCCTCCCTGATGGACCACACCTATGCAAAATTCACGAACTTAGTGGAGAGGAGGGTGTACAGGGAACCTTGAAACATTTTCCATCTAACTTTCCTGGCCTGCTTTTTAGTCTGTTCATAACTTCAGAAAGCTCTCAGGTCCCCCAAACTCAAGGATCAACTTTGAAACAAATTAAACACAGGAGGCCTCTCGTAAACTATGCCTCTGCCCAGGATGAGCCTGGCTTTTCATTTCATGATGTAAATTCCATTAACAAAAACTTCTAAAAGGAGAAGTTGTGGTGAGGATTATTAAAGATGAATGATGTTTTCAGAGGCAGGTCAAAGAGATCTAAATTCCTAAAGCCAAGATTTTCCCTGCTATGTATGCCCTTCACGGAAGACTCCCAGGAATGTTCTCTTGGGGCCTTCTCTGAGTTCAGTTGTTAACTTCAGTGATTAATGGTTTGCCCTTTGAAAAGGCAACAAAACAAGAAAAACAATGAAACCTTACTAAGGAGATAGAGTAGGGTCCAGCTGAAGGAGCACTCCCTCTAATGTAACTGAAACATAAGTAGGAATTAGCTAAGTTTGTCAGACTCTAGAGGAAAAAGCTGTACGTCTGCTATTAGCTGAGATTAGGTTCGATGAGAATGTATTTCTGTTAATATTTGTTGACTAAGATTGCTCCCAATTAGGTCCGATTCCAAGGACTAAAGGAGACTTCCCTAGCTCACAGCTCACCAGGCCCAATCCCACACTAAAAAACAGGCCTTTAGCAGGTAATTCCCAGTAACTGGTACAGTCACAGCTGTTGTCCTATGCCACGGTTGTGCTTATCAGGAAAGACCTAATTCTGACCGGCAGGGAGGCAGGCAGTCCTGACCCGGGGAGTCTACTTCAGAAGCAATCATGACAGTATCTTTGCTGTGTACATCTTTCATTGTTCCAACAGCCAGACCCGCAGTCTTTTGTCTCTGCTTAATTGTTTCAAGTCAAGACCTAAAAGAGATACAAATGGGTTAGCAGATGTGGAACATTTATTATTTGTAGAAAATGGTAACATTGTCTGTTGCTTTCCCTATGGTGTTAGCCAGAAATAGGAGCCTCATTAAAGAGTGTTTTCCCTCATTCCCTGACTGTTCAGAATGATTTTCTTGTGTGTGGGGTGGAGTGTGTGGAGGTGCCTTAACTGGTCAGCCCCTGGATGCTTCCATAGCTGTCACTCACAAACCATCAACATGCTTTACTGTAGAGCACTTTGTTAGTTGTCCAAAGTCACAGTAGGGCCTTGTGTTGTAAAGGAGGTAAGTTCAGGGATTCAAATCATCCTTTGTGGTTACACATAGTCAGAGTTGCGTGACTGGCATTTCTGGGATTGTTGAAGATGAGATATTTGGAGGCAAAACTGCATAATGAGAAAAAACAGAAAATCAAAAATACCCAAGAGGGCACTGGGTTTCCTGGACAGGTAGCCTGCAGGGCACCTGCAGTTTTTTATGGGGGTGACCAAGTTCAGAACCCTCCAAGAACAGTGCTATTCACCAAGAATGGTGCTTTCAAATTACCTAAAAATTTGAGACAGGAGACTGTCTGCTTTGTAAAAGTATATAATATAGCCTGCCTAAGGCAAGTGATGTACTCCATATTTTTTTAAAAAAACAACGGCTCATGAATAAACAATGGTTTTAATGCAAATGCCTCAGGCTAGAGATTGGATTCTGAGCCAGTCCCGCCCTACCCACCTGGCACACTGCTGGAAACACTACTTCAGAGCAAAGTCCAGTGTCCTTCAGTTAGAATTTGAAGGGCATTGTGGCCTCGATTGTGGTGAAATCTGGTGAGAAGGAGGAAGACACAGGAGCCACTGTCCTGAAGTAACAAAGCAAAACAAAAACAGACATGACTCCTCCCAACTCTGCTTTATTCCCACGGCTGGGTTTAAACGGCAGTGTTGACAGTTCGCTGGCTGCCCCGGTGTGTTTTGAGCTCAAAGATACCTCAAGTCAGGGGGCCTCTGCCGGCTTCCAGGGCTAAGATTTCACAAAAACTGAGTCCTGACTTCTGCTAACCTCTTCCCAGAGCATTGGCCCCACATGGATCTTGAGTCATCAGGAAGGATTTTGAAAGTGGAGGAGCTGGGTCCTTATAGAGAAAACTGCTTTCCTCCGTGGACATCTGCTTCTAGTGCCTTCTCAGGGAAAAGAAAGGAAGACAGCGATGGGGTATTTCTTTGCTGCTGGCAAACTCAGTCAATTCAAGCCAGATTAGATTAGATCATATGAAAGCCTGGTTTATTGGGAATTGAAACCAGAGGAGCTGCCATTGGGGTGGGGGGCAGAGAAAGAGAGAAAAGGTCTGAGCACAGAGAGAAGAGAAAGAGGAAGAAATGAAGACCACAATTTCTGGATTACATAGGGAAGACCTCTGGGGGAAGGGCAGCCCAGCCCCTGGGCTGGAAAGTTTAGGGTTGGGGGCAGGGTATGCCAGGTAGGGACTGAGGGATGCTGGGAGAACTGGGAGGTTAGGTTTGCTTTGGTAGTAAAATATGCACCTCAGTCCTTTGTTCTAGGGTCTGAAACCAAACAGAAGGAAAGAAAGAAGGAAGAAAGGAAGAAAGGGAGGGAGGGAGGGAAAGAAGGAAGAAAGGAGGGATGGAAGAAAGGAAAGACCCAAAGACAGCAGTACTTATTCAGGTGTTAGATTAGAGCTGAGGAAAGAACCCAGAGTCTCATGGGTGCTAAGTGAAGACTCCACTACCTGGCCACACCCCAGTCCTCCACCTTTCTTAAGGTGTGTTAACAAGTTGATTTTAATTCATCTTCAAACTGATTTTAATTCATCTTCAAAATGTGCTAGCCAACATATCCCCAAAGCTCTCAGCAGCGAAACCAAGGTGTCCCAAGACTTGATCCTATGGCTTAAGTCACAGTGGCTGGGTCTGTCACAGGTGACCTGGATCTGTCAGACCAGCACCCAGCAGATGACTTTGTCAACTTCTTGGTGGTTTGGCAAGCTGATTGTTAAATGTAGCTATTATTGCAAATAAAATTATGCAAAATTAGTTACATTTTACTGAAAACCAATGTAGCTACTTTAAACCCATCTCTAAGTATTTCTGTGCCTCAACATGGAACATACCCTTCTCCTATCTTTTCTTGTAAAAGATGTATTGTATTGTATTGTATTGTATTGTATTGTATTGTATTGAGTATGGGCCTGTGTGGGGACTTGGCCATGTGAGTTCAGTGTCCACAGAGACCAAAGGAGGGCTCAGATCACCAGGAGCTGGAGTTACAGTCAGTTGTCAGCTGTCCTATGTTGGTACTGGGAACCAACTTAGGCTCCTCTGCAAGAGCTGCAAAAAAGATATACATGCTCTTAACAACTAAACCATATCCAGAACCCTGTGATGTAGCCCAGAGTGACTCTGGCATGAGCTACTATTGAAAGAAGTGAGAAATTCTCTGCCCCTCCCCCATTCATGTGGAAACAATGGCCCAGTGAGGCCCACCCTGCCTTGGCCTAAGGGACTTCTTTGAGTAAATAATTCTTCAGGAGAATTATTATTAAAATGTACTGACTGATAGCCATTTGACCCTCTAGAGAGTCCCAGTTAGGGTCCTGGTATATATGCTCACTAACCAGTGGGTTTAAAGGTCAATATGCTTAGCCAACCATGGCCCCATGTCTTGCAGATGTGTTTGTTTCTTAGACTCTTCCTAGGCTTTATGTACCAAGTCTACCCACATTCCTTCATGAGCCATCCATAGCTGCTTAAAACTGATGTGGGCTCTTAATGAACACTCGGCACCATTGGGCCGGATCCCCCTTTCCCACCTTTTACCCAGACGTCCTGAATTCCTGCCCATTGTTGGCACTGTTGACACCAGCTCTCAATGGGACAAAGAATGGGTTTGGTACAGTGTCTGAGATGTCTATTATAAATTTCAAAAAGAAATACTCTGGTTTCAAATATCCTCCATTTGTGGATCAGAGCTGTATCACCTACTGCTGTCTTTTTTAATCAAAAGCATTCGTTCGATTCAGGGTCATTTTGTACAGGAAAGATCTTGGCTTCCTGGCCCATTTTCAACACAGAGTGTTTGTCTTAAATTTTGGAGTTTTGAGAAATTAGAAACGTTTCTTTTAGACCTCCAGTCCCAGGTTAACTTCTCCGTGATTCCAGTTTAATAGAAGGAGACTGAGCCATGTTGCTGAGCTTTGTACTGGTCCAAACATTTACAAGTATGCCCTTTTGTATCCAGTTGGCTCTGGTTTCTCATGATGCTAGCCCCTGAGCTAAGTTTTGAGTTATGTTCTAGAATGTTAAAAACAGAACTGTTGGACCTTTAATGTTTTTCACAAACAACCACACTGATTCCAATGTAAATAAGATTTTAAAATTTACATGTTGAAAAAAATACTCCTCTTCTCACTCCCCATGTTTAGAAATATGAAGACAAGGGGGTCAAAACAGAAACAGGCGGTATGTCTTGTCCTGGACACCCTTGACTGGTTACCTCTCTCATTGTCAATGAAACCTCTGTAAATATCTCCCTAAGAGTCCAATTCTGGAGTCTCAGAACCCTTCCCATTGAGGGAGAGAGACATTGCTTTCTTTCCCTCACTACAGTTTTGCCTCTTCTAGAAAGGACAGACACCTCAGAGTCATAGGTGTGCCCAGCAGGTAAATCCAGAACTGAGGACCATGCCATCTCAGACATGAGCAACAATTCACCAGGAAGTGGTGAGAGGGGTGTGGAGCCCCACAGCCAATGAGGTCTATCCAGAAGTGTGCATCAAGGCGAGCATATAAGGAAGAGGCTGTGCTGGAGTTGCAACAAGAGCATTTGGGCTAGCCAGACATCCTGCTGGAGCCAAGTGTGAGCTTCCAGGACTGGGCAACTCGGTAGCTCCCTGTGTCAAGTCATGTTGTCGGAAACATGAAATGCCAATTGAACACTCAAACTAGACATCAGAACACCAGTCTATCACAGCTAGTCTGGAATCTCTTCTTTTGAACTCTTGCTTTAAAATGAACATTTGGGGCTGGAGACAGGAATGGATCCAGAACACAATTGAGGGGGTGGCAGCCAAGAGTCTTGAGGCACAATCAAGCTCGAGAAAGTACACAAATGTGGTGTATTAGTCATGTTTCCATCACTATAACAAAATCCCCGAGGTAGTTAGTTTGTGTAGAAAAGGGGGTAATTGAGGCTCACAATTTTGAGATTCCAGCCTGCAATAGCCAGCCTCCATTGGTTCAAACATGTTGGGAGTCAGCACACTATGCAAGGGCATATGGTTAGTGAGAGGTCAGGTGGGAAAGGAATAGTACTGTGTGGAATGGGTCAAGTCAACAGGAAACCTAGTTATAAGTAGACGTTGGATGACTAGAAAGAGTTTGGATTAGAAACATCCATTAAGAGGTGAATTTTGAAGAATGCAGAAAAAAAAAACATGGGCAACTCAGGAAAAAAAAACAAACATCCTGGTTCTGTTTCTGTTGCTGTGTTAGGCATGCCGCCTCCAGTGTCCCCAGCCCCACCCTTCTTTGTTCTGCTTGGGGATGCTGACTAGAGGAGACTGCATCCTTCTTGGCTACCACTCAGCATGGAGGTTCAGCAGCCCATGGAACAGTTCCTTTCCACAACCATTTCCATCAGTGGTGACTGTTTCTAGATACCATAATCAACAGCACACCGACCCCAACCTCCACCCATTTCTCTTCCACCCCTCAGGTGGTGTGTTCATGTAGCAGCCAATCAGTACCCTAGCTGTATGGTCTGATTCTCCACCTCTATATGGGGTGAGGCTCTCCTCATATAGGACACAAGGAAGATGTTCTAAAGAGACACTGGTGCCACACCGTTAGGTTACCAGACTACTGAAACATATGACACCCTGCCCCCACCCCCATCACAACTCCCTCGAGACTCTCCTGTTGGAAGAAGAAAATGTCTAGGAACCAGGTTCCAGTCAGAAGGACTCGTGTAGTAGAACCGATTTATGCTTATCCACAACTAGCTTGCAAATAAATGAGACTCAGACTATGGTTATTTTATTTGGTTTTGACCATTACTGGGGGGAGGAAACCCCTAATCTACTTGTCTGACTGCTGGCCAGGCTACCTCCCCACCAGTGTTCTCCAAATATTTGCTGTTTCTCCTGGCCATGTGCTTAAGATACCTCTCTTCTGCTCATGGTCCCTGTTCTCTTCCTCCCTTGTCCACCCTCAACCAGGTAACTCTGGACCCATCTACCTCTAATTCCTCCAGTAATTGGCTGTAGCCAATTTTATTTAACCAATAGTTTTAGATTAAGGAACAAGGTTTGCAGAACAAAAGCTTACAAACGTGAAAATTCACTCAAAGGCCTTGATCTTCTGGTACACAATTTAGCATTATAAAACACAGAAGTGAACCAAACCTCAACGGACTCCACTTTGATGTCAGTGATGGATGGAACCACACCTTGGCCACAGCTACTTCGAACTGCAAACCCCTTGCCCTCTATTTGAACCTAAACCTCCCACCAGGTCTCAGGAGACAGACATGGGTGTGTCCACTGCAGCTTTTTATTCATGCTTCTTCCCCCTGAGCCTTAATCTATTTGTCAGCGTCATTTGACTTGTGATTGGAGTGTTGAGGATGATCCTAGCGTGTTAGAACTGCCAAGGCTCAGACCAGCTCTCCCCTCCAGGACTCAAACCTCACTCCCTCTCCTCGCCGAAGCTACTCCTTTGCACTTGCTTTTCCTGGACTCCATGGAAAATGGTATTATTCTCTTAGCAACGAAGCACTTTCAATCAACTAGCTGCTCATTAATCTTGCATTTTCCTGTTCAAATGGATGCTGTTGTGTCTGTTTCCATGCTTCTAGCTTGTAAAAGGGAGGTTTTTTTTTTTTTTTGTTTTGTTTTTTTTTTTTGTTTTTTTTTTTTGCCTACAACTTCTAAGCTGGAAGAACAGAATAGAAATAGGGAGTGCTCAAAAGTCAGTGCTACAAAGGTTAGGACAGACAGCACCAAATAGTGACAGTTTGTTCACCAAGGCCACAAGGCCCTGGCAGGGGTACTACAGAGGGAGCCACTAATGAGAGGTTGAGCTGGATGACAAAGCAGGTCACCTCCAACTAAGAATGCCTGAGATGCTACAATTCATTCTGTCCCCACCTGTCTCCAGCAATAAATGACTTTCCCAATCCCCCACCCCCAGAAGACAGACCCGTGCTTTGGTGTTATATGAAAAGGCGTGGACTTGATTCGGGAGAGGTGAAAATAATTACTGTTGAATTAAGGTTTTCCCAGGGGGTTTTCGAATGACCCTGTGACATTCCTCATTAGTGTCACTGCCTGGTAACAATGCATTCCACTTCACAAGCATCTACCACTGGGATTTCCGAAAATACAATGTAATATTTGGAGCCCTAAATGGCCAATGGGTGGGAGTCGCTTTATGTATTGAATAGTCTTCAGTCCCCAGCTCTGTTCAGATCCATATGGTTTCCCGTGTAGGACATGTTGGAGAGGCTGTGATTGACATGTCTCTGAGTCTCTGCTGATGTCTTTGGGTCCTTGTATCTCAGGACATAGGACTGCACCAGGGACACATACCTAGAAATAGAATTAAAAACAGCTTACTAAGAAAAGGAACGTGTTGCTGGAAATAGGAGTGGGGTAGTGACTGGGAAAAGGTATCTGCTCAGAAGCACTGGGTCAGGAGTCTTACGATCACTTTATAGGTCAACCACCTAAGACACATCATATGTGTGTCATGTGGGCTTTTCTCCATGTGAGTTTCTGGTCCTCTGCTCCCTGGCTGATTTCACATGTTAATCTTTTAAACATTCATTTTATTATTATTGTATGTACATGATGTATGTGGGGTGCGTGTGTGGCATGACAGGCACCCATGGAGGTCAGAGGACAATTCAGAGTTGGTTCCTCCCCCCACCTCCACCTTTTCCTGAGTCCCTTAAGGTTGAACTCAGGTCACCTGGTTTGATAAACAAGTGCCTCTACCCACTGAACCAACCTGAGGGGCCCATGTGTGAATCTTGCTACAGCTCTTTGCAGCCCGAACTCTCCTGCTACACAACCAAGTAGGCTTTGAACTAAGAATCCAAGGTCGAGCACTGGGAAAGAAATGCTTTCAGAGAATCAGACCAACAGATGCTCCTTGCCTAAAGATGGGTTTGCACCCCAGCCAACCCTACTGTAACTGGAAAAGCATGGTTGTCAAAAGCACTTAGTCCTCAGAAGGCCAAGGCTAACAGCACAGCATTGGGGAGCATTCCTTGTGGGTTGTTTTGTGAGATTCGTCAGCTTCGATTTGATGCCTCTGCTCGGCTCTGCCAGGGAGGCTCGATCTGCCTACCTCTGCCTTAGAAAAGACGCAAACTCAAAACTCTAGGAAGGAACACAGATCACATTCACACCACTGTTAACTTGATTGGAATGCTGTAAATGGACCCGTCCTAAGGAAACGGGAAAGCACTGTAAGTGATGGAGCCGCCCCTCTGTAAGTAAAGCGCTAAAAAGACCGGTTCTTTTTGTGCACACTAGCTTCATTACTCGGGCAATAGGAAGCTGTCCTTGTAGCTCTGCCCTACAGCAGCGCAGTCTGGTACAGCCATTAAGTTTCCAGCGACAGCTTCTTCCCTTGCTAGCAATTTGACCTTTAATTTTGATGTAATGTTAATCAGAGGAGAGGTGATTTACAGCCTCATCTGATCCGGTAAACTCTATATCCTTTAGCCACTGGCAATGACCTTTTGACCCCGTTCTTCCTCCCCCCTACTTCCCCCCCCCCCAGTCCCCGGCAACCTACCCCCTCCCCGAAGTTTATGTTCATTTAGTTTCTCGGCTTTCTGTCTGTAATCCATTTTAGATTTCTATCTGCTCATTCATCTTTAATTCAAAAGACTTTTAGCTATTTCCTTCCACCTTAAGCAACAGACCTGTCTGTTTTTGCTGGGCCTGCTGTACATAAACAGCTCTGAGTGCTCGCTTTTAAAGGCTGTCGAGCACATGCAGGAATAGTTTCCTTGGCCACCATGTTCTTTTTCATTTCTCCTTTACCATTTTCCTGCTCTTTCATTGTTTATGTAACTCCTGTCTCATTTCTTTTATCCTCTGAAACCCTGTAGAGTTAATTAAACGAGTCTGGTAACTAAGCCGGTGGCAACTTTGGTCATTGGGACAGAGGCCATGGCTGATGTGATGAGACTACCTGGTTGTCTGAGAAAAGAAAGGAGGGAAAGAGAAAGACAAAAGAGACATTGTTCTAGTCTGCTTTCAGTTGCTGTAATAAAATGCTTTGACCAAAAGCAGTTTAAAAGAACAGGTTTATTTAGCAGATATTTCTTTTGGTCTATCGCCAAGGGCAGACAAGGCAGAAATTCGAAAACAGAAGCCTGAAGGCAGACACCACGGAGGAACACCGCTGGTTCACTGCAAGACTCATGCTCAGTTAGCTTTCTTATACAGTCCAGGATCATCTGTATAGGGAATGGTGCCGCCTACAGTAGGCTAGAACCTCCTACATCTGGGCTGTTTCATGGTTATTACTGGTCACCTTCCACTAGGTCTGCAATAAAGGATAAGGAACAAAAAAGTGAAAAGCAGTCTACAAATTAGAAAGTGGCTTCAGTTGTTAAAGAGACTGGTGCCATTAATAAGGAGCTCTGCATTTGACAATAGGATGAGAAAGGTGACTTGTGGGGGAAAACTCAAACCCACTGACAGCCCCAGGACATAAAACAACTTTCATTTAAAGTGCTGCCAAGGTATCCTGCTCAACAGAGCTGCCTAGGGAAGTGTTTTTCTGTTTCCCTTTTATTTTATGTGCATGCATGCTTCCTTACATGCATGCATTTGCATTATGCACATTCCTGGTACCTGTGGAGGTCAGAAGAAGGCTTCAGATCCCCTGAAACTGGAGTTTGGGGTGGTTGTGAACTATCATGTGGGTGCTAGGAACTAAATCTAGGCCTTATACAAGAGCAGCAAGTATTTTTAAGTGAAGAGCCATCTCTCTAACTTCCCACCCCAACAAACCACTGAGGCAGGACCAGAGCATAATCTAGTGTTTCTTACACATTGCTGTCCTTTGCAGGCAAGTGAACTACAGGAGTTATAGGGACATCAAGGCTTGCAGCTTAGGAGGTGAGGCAACTTATAATAGGGTCTTACAAAGTGTTACAGAGTTGGCTATACATAAAACTTCAAGGGTGAAGCCAAAATTGCAGTGGAACCCCCAGGATGTTGGCGATGCCAGAAATATGGAACACATAACTTAATACCCAAAATTAACCTATAAGCTCCAACTGTCCAGGAACCCAGTAACTTACTGGAATGCTGGGAATTGTAGTTCTTAGAAAATATCAATGCCTCATGAGGATGTGTAGTGACCTATAAGTTTGTCCTTATTATGCCCCTATAACCCATGGCTTGAGGCCATATTCACATGGGAAATTCCAGAAAATGGCCCTGACCAAAGTCCATATTTTGATCAGTATTTAATATTTAATAAAGCTTACTTTAAATTAAGTCCAAAATGGTGGAGTTAGTTTTTCTGGTGAATCACAGTATTAATAGTATCTGGGGAAGTTGTTCATACTGAGTGGAGTCGGTACTGGAGAGAGGTTCTCTCTGTATGTGGCAGGCCAGGCTCAAGGTGTGGATATACAGGATTTAGTGTCTGCCCTGCCGAGCTTCTCTCTAGCTTGGGTCTGCTGTCTTCTGGTATATACCTTCCTTGCCTTAGAAGTATTTACCTTCCTTCCCGATCTCTGTAGAGGCCCAAAGCAAACAACTGTTCAAACGGGGTTGAAGGTTGGGGGTATGCAGGGACTTTTAAGTCAGACCAAATGCAGTTTGCCATATAAGATGGTGATGAGCTTTTGGGGGCCAGAGGCAAAATATTACGGTTTGACTCTGAAACCAGACTCATATTTTCCAACAAGTGGAAAATAAACTATTTTGAGAGACTGTCAAACTTAGGAAGTGATAGTGAGCTAGCAGAAACAGGTTACTAGGAGCAGACCCTTAGGCTTGCTTGGCCCCTGGTTCTGTTCATTCTCCCTAGTCCCTCATGTGATCCTGCTACCATGAGCCTTTGCTTGTCCTCTTCGCCCTGGTGGATGGAAACTTCTGGAACTGTAAGCCAAAATAAGTCCTTCCTCCACTAAGTTGTATCTGTTGGGTAATTTGGTCAAAGCAATGCGGAAGAAGACCAAATAAGTACCACCAGGAAGATGTGAGTTGTTACTGTTACCTAAGGCATGGAGGCAAAGGCCACTGCTGGATCTGCTGAGAGCTATGAACAAGCTAAAGCATTCTTGCAAGGCTCCAATAGGAAATGAGAGACAAGGAAAGGCTGAAGTTGCCGGTGCTGGGTCACAAGGAGACCAGGATATGATGAACAAGTGTAGTGAATGCAAGACTGAGGGGGTAGAGCAGGAGAGGACCCTTGATGGAACATGGCTCTCTGAGAACAGCTTTGGGAAGCCGCTGAAGAGAGAACACTATTCCCCAGTCTTTCCTCACCCGGGGTAAGCATTAAGCACGGAATATATAATAGGACAGACTCCATTAAGCTTCCCCTGCTGATGTCAAGGGCCCTAGCGGGGACTGCCAAAGCAATTCCAGGGCAAGCTGATTACCAGCCCAGCGGGGAGTGGGGATCATCTGCAAGTCAATAGCTGCCACTTCCAAACCTACTAATCCAGCGACTACGCACTGTAAAAGTCAAAAGATGAACATGGAATTTAGGGTGATGTTTGCTGTTCTTCTTCACGTCACCACCGTGTTCATGTTTCACGACTACCCTGTGGGAGATGTTTTATTGAAACAACTCTTAAAGGCAGGCTCCAAAATGAGTTCTTAGGTGATGGGAAGTAACTTCCTAAGTGACTGGTCTTTTTGTCCCAAGACCTGCTTTCCTTACCCACCCAGGTCTTTCAGCTCTAGAGAAAGAGAGCAAGTGGACTTTTGGGGACTCACAAAGAGACAGACACATGAAGAGGACTGAACAAGAGGGCCAGCAGCAAGTCCATGTGGAGGAATCCTCCAAGTTTTGTACCTCCATTTCAAAGGGATCTTGCATAGGGGCTCCTCCTGCACTCAAGGAGAGAAGATTCTCACCTGACCTGCATGTATGTGTGTATGCAAGTACATCTGTAAGAAATCCCCAGGTCTGCCTGCCCTTTTCCTGTCACCTACAGGCACCCTCGGGTCAGCCCCTACCGCACTCTTTTCTTCCTCCCCTTTAACACTCTATTGTTACAGACCTAGGGGTCATTTTCTGTACACCACATTTTTTCTTTTCACTCACTATCAACCTGGGTTACATTTAAAATTCAGTAACTTCAGTCAATAGGTTCTTGACTGCTCCTGGGCAGAAATTCTTACACTCCAGAGGGTTTTGGAATTAAATATGAAATGACTTAAATAAACCAAAGCTGGACCTTTATATAATAGGTAATTTATACATGCAATATTTAAAAGGGTGTGGCTTATTAGTATGAATACTCTGTGTCTTTCATTGTCTACAGTTTATGAGTTAGTTTAGCGGCCTCATTTTAATTTGAACACTGGCTAATGGTTTTTGGAGATTTAGAATGCACAGAGAATGCTAGTGGTGTGTATACGAGACCAGATTTAAAGAAATGACTAAAACTGGGGACGAACTCTTTATCATTTTGTCCTTAATGACCCAAAAGAGAACTGGCAAGCATATTCTCAACCACGAGCGGGAATCAAAGGACAGTGGAGTCAAATTTCTAACGTGGTCAGGAAAACAGCTAACTAGCCATGTTAGAATTCCACGCACTGCAGACACATTCCTCAGAAGCGAAGACGAAATACAAAGAGATTTGTGACAGACGATGGCAGAGAACATTGTCAACCAGCAGACCCTGAAAGGGGTGCTGAAGGAGTTCTTTGGGGGCAGACAGAGCAAGAATAATCAGTGAAGCAGGCAAGGGTGGGGGTAGATTTTAAAACATTTGGAAAAATGCGTCATAGGTTTCGAATACAAAACCAAAACACATGCTCAGGATGCTGCAGACCTAGCGTTTGACTGACAGCTGACAAAAAGAAAGGGAGAAAGATGAAAACACATGATAATATCTCAAAGATATGTGGATGAACAGATTTAAAGCAATGTAAACCATATTATCCCGGAAAGTGGTGAAAATACTCATTTCTACGTTAAGCAAAGGATAGATGGATAATGTAGCCAATAAAAGAATAAAGGACATGTAGGCAAAACACCAATAGAAAAGAGTAAGGGAATAGTTTTTTAAATGACCAATTAACCCAAAGAAGTCTCAAAGCAAAAAACAGAGCAAAAATATATGCTGTCCCCATCTAGACTTTCTGGAAGATTTATTTTTACCATCTTAATTTCTTTTCCATGATAACGATCTGTTCCCAGTGTCTTCATTGAAACATAGCAAAGGTGATCACCTGGAAGACACACTGGCTTAATGAAGAGGGAAGACTGCCTTAGAAAACAGTGGCATCATCCCATGAGCTGAGAACAGAGACTGAACAAGAGGGAAAATGGAGGGAGCCCGATGCAGACTGGAATCTCCCGCTCTCTGCACCCTTGCCTGTTGTAATGAGCCCCAACCAAGTTCCGGCCTCACGGTCCTGCTTCCATGAATTCTGCAATGTTGTCTTTGACAGGAAGGAGTTAAAATAAATCTTTGATCCTTATGCCGTGTCCATTGAAGATTTGGTCACATCTTCAATGTGATGGTGCCATCCACTTCACCACACCTTCCTCATTCTACCATGATAGAAAGTATGGTAGGGGGCTGGAGAGATGCTCAGTGGTTGTGCTGTTTTTACAAAGACCTGGGCTCTGTTCTCAGAACCCACATGCTGACTTATGACCATCTATGACTCTATTTCCAGGGGACCCATTCACATACACAAAATAAACAAATCTTTAAAAGAGATTGGAGAGATGGCTTAGTGGTTAAGAGCCACTGGATGTTCTTCCAGAGGACCCTGGTTCAATTCCCAGCAACCACATGGCTGCTCACAATTGTCTGCAACTCCAATTCCAGGGGATTTGACACCCCCATAGGCATACATGGAGGTAAAACATCAATGTACATAAAAAATAAGTTTTTTTTTTTTTTTAAAAAAAAAGAAATATAATGGGGTTGGAGCTCAACGATTAAAAACACATACTGCTATTCTAGAGGACCAGGTTTCAGCTTCCAGCACCCAGCCTCATAATCATCCTTAACTCCAGCTCCAGGTATCTGATACCTTCTGGTCCCTTGAGCACCCACATAGATGTGCACAGATGCACATACAGAAATAAAAGCAAGTATACACATAAATAAAAAGGCGTATTTTTTCAAATATGGAAGCTAAGTGCACTTGTTTGCCTTTTGATGAATATAAATTCTATGTTAAAGGAACAAACAGCAGGGGTAGCTTATCCAGGAAATCATAGCTACTGCAGGCTTGGATTTTAGGTCTTAGCCTTATCTTCCCCCTCCCCCTCCCCAGTCTACACCGGCAGCAGTGAATGCAACAGTCCTAGGATGCCTGTTTCAAGAGCCAGAGCTTTCAGCCTGTGCTGAGTTGAGACGCAGTTTTGCCAGATATCAAGATTTAATAAGCCTTTAGACATTTGCTCACTGAAGGATGTCTGGGTTCTTTCCAGCCTGGGATTCTTACAGATCAAGCTGCCAGCGAGCACACTTGTGTTCAGTGTTCAACATGAGCTCTCCTTTCTCTTGGATGAATTCCCGGGAGTCAAAGGCAGGGTCGTGGGTGCGTTGGTTACTTTCCCTGTTGACAGAAACTGTCAAATTGTTTCCCGGAGCAGTTGAGCCACTTTGCACTCCTAGCAGCAGTGTGTGAGGGATCCAGACTCTGCACCCTTGCTAGCATGCAGTGTTGCCCCTGTTCTGGTATCTGATGTCAGACATGTCAACATGGCTGCCATCTTGCTTCTGGCATCTGTTCATTTTCTGTTTTCACTCCCTCTAATGTCTCCTCGTTTCTTGGTGGCAGGAGTGACTTTCTATTTGGGGTGATGTATATTGAGATACTGTCTCTTTTAAACCTCCAGTTTTTAGCAACTCCTACATGAACACAGTGATAGGTGCTGAAAGGGTTTCAATGGGTTTCAGGTTTCTATGGGCAAGATGGGGCTCCGGCAGCCTACAGGACTCTACCACACTGGACAGACATTGCTCCCCTGGAGTCTCCACTGACTTCCTAATCATTGGGCAATTATAGACATCCTGCCTTGGACACTGTGGAGAGGGAAAAGAGAACCTTGTTACTTTTGGGCAGGGAGCTGTCCTCATTTATCACCTGACTTCTGAAGCCACTCTAGTGGACACTCGACCCCACTTTGAAGGCTTCAGCCCTTGCTGATAGGGGAACTGGCAGAGATGTCATTTTTTTTTTTTTTTTTTTCTGTAGAGTTTGGCTGATGTAGAACCATTATCATGTAGGTTCCTTGCTGTGATGTCTCTCATGGGCTGGCCCTTGGCGAGAACAGGCTTCTGTTGCTGTTTCTGTTTCTACCATTTTTGTTTTCAGTTTCTTGAGTTTCAAATGTGATACAGCTTCAGCAATGAAAAAGGATTTAAGAAAAGTGCTACAGTGACATCCCCAGGTCCCTGCCTGACTTCCTTTCTGCTGTTCAAGTCTGGGCAAGGGGAACAGAAAGAAATGCAACCACTCCAATCCCCACAGTGGCTGTTTGGCAAAAGCTAGTTTTAAAAGTTTAGGTCTGGGAGATGTTTCATCCAGTAAAGTGCTTGCCAAACTATAGAGGATTCAAGGCCCTTGTGCTCACATATAAGCACCAGAGAAAACAGGAATGCTAAGCATGCAGGCTTGTCTCTTTGGCCGAAGGGATGTATACCTGTTTTCCTCATAGAAGGCTGGGAGTGGATATTGCTAACAGCCTGGCGATACGTGCTGTCCGTAGGTGAAGCCACACCTTAATCTCCCAACTATTACATTTATCCTAGACTCATTTTTATCCCGGGCATTTGTTTCTCAGTAAATAGCTAGGGGAGGTGTCACATTCTTAGGGGAGATATCACATGTACTTTGTAGCTTGAAGACTTCAATGCTAGATGCAGAACTTCCCTGATCTTCTGTAGGGTTCATAAGCTACAGAACCATCCTTTTGGTAGAGGTCACGTGTACTTTGCAAATGAGTTTTGATGTAGTCTCGACTTACACTTTATTGTGCTTATGAGATCGAGATAATTGTTACCACGAAACTTACCCCCCAAATTGTACTGTATTTAAACACTGAGAAAATTAATTGCCCAGTGTCAGACTTTAGAAGTTTGAACCAGCACCAGCTAGCTAAATCATGTTGAACTGGATTTCCTTCTTAGGCAGCCTTATCTCTTAAGTCAAGAAACTAGCTGTGACACTCATCCTAAAGCAGGGAGAGGAGGCAGTCCTAGAACGGCTGTCGTCATCCAGATCCACCCAGCAGCAGCACCCTTGTCACCTAGGCCCCCACCAGCTTTGACTGCCTTGAATTCAGATGTGTGTGTCCCACTGGCTATGGAAATGCATGCCTCTGAAGGTAATCCAAGCTAGCTATCTAGGCTGAGGCAAGAGGATCATGAGTTCAAGGCCGTTCTGGGATACATAGTGCACCACACACCACACACACACATACTATTTTTAAAAGTTAAGTATATATATATATTTAGCCCATGTTCACAATCTTAGTGCTGGGAAGGTAGAGATAGGTGAAACCCTAGTGCTTGCTAGACCATCCAGTCCAGGCTAATCAGAGACCCCCAGCTCTGAGTAAAAGCCCTGTTAGAATGGTTCCTTAAGAATGAAACCTTAGGTTGACTTCTGGCCTGTGTGTGTGTGTGTGTGTGTGTGTGTGTGTACATACATATATGTCTATGTGTATATGTATACATACACAGGACATATGTATATATACATACATTTATACACAGACATATATATGTGTATATATTCATGCACATGTGCTTGTACACACATACATACAAACTAAGTAAGATAAAGTCTTTAGTGTTTTTGACATTTGGCTCTGTCTCATTCTGATTGCTTCCTTGCCAAGTGACCTTCTCCAAAACCAAAAGCACATGTGACTCCAGCTAGACCAATAAAAGAATTCTCTGGGTCCCAAGAGGGAGCTAGAGAGACAAGAGCAGTCAATGTCAGCCCACCCTTCTACCATGAAGAATGAGCTCTCCCGGAAGAAGAGCACAAGAGCGACCAATGGGTCCAAAAGACAAGACTCATCTATCTATAGACAGGGAACATGTCCACCATGATGTCCTCCTTTTAAGTGCACATTTATTGAGTTGTGGGGAGAGGGAATGTGTGCTGCAGTATGCCTGTGGAGGTCAGAGGACAACTCTCAGGAGGTACTTCTCTCTTCTACCATGTTGGTGCCAGGTATTAAACTCAGTTCATCGGGCTTAGCTGCAAGTCCCTTTAAATGCTGAGCCATTTTGCTGGACCCTTTGCTTCCCTTCTTTTATGCTTTCCCCATTTTTGTTTGGCCATCCCTTTTAATGGTGCAAAGTGGGAGAACGCCCAAGTAACAGTGGGACCGGCGACTCAGAGGGACGACGTCCATCTAAAGTATTTTAGAGTTCTTCTTGCCAGGTAAGATCACCTTGATTAGAGTAAAAACCCACAGGAGCTCATCCTGAACAGATGGCCTCACGGAAGGAGCTAAATATTGCAGAAACCTCAGAAGATCAGCTTCAAAAGAAGTCTCAGCATCATATTTTCTTGCCAAATCAAGACCTAAGGACTGGAGGCTGGGTTTGTGGGTAGCTTTCAGGCACACTAGCCCTGGGAGTGGAATCATAAACTGGGGACTTCAGATGCAGAAATGTGACAAGTCACACACATTTGACCTTCACAGGGGTTTTAAGCTCCAACAAAAGATGTTCTGATTCTCATGTGTGGAATGGAAGAGCTCGGGCAGGTAAGGCTTTCCTGCCCTTCCTTGGAGTATTAGTGGTGTTAATTAAATGCAGCAAGCTGCTCATGGGAGTGTTTCTAATGCCAAGTAGCCTTCATCTTTGGGCCCTTATGCCAAACCTTAGCTCTGGAGAAAGACAGCTAGACTTTGTCCTGGTGTGTATGTGTGTGTGTGAGTGTGTGTGTGTGTGTGTGTGTTATACAATGCCCTGTCTTATCAATTAAAAAAATTCTAAAGCAAAGTTTATATACATACACATACACACACATATATATGTATGTGTGTGTATGTGTATATGTAAAGCAATTGGCTAGTAGAAAAGCTTGGAGGTTGAATTGATGAGGTTAGAGACATTCCTAGTCAGCTAAGAGTTAATGAAAATGACCTTCTGTTTAACCTAGGCCAATGAAAAGTCTTTGGTGGTTTTTCCCAGTATAGCTCAGCCTTTTTCACTCATAAGATGTGGCCAATGAAAATGAATACAGTTAAGTCAAATACACATAATCCCTGGATTTACTGTGTTTTTTAAAAAATCAGTGTCAAAGTGTTTTTGATTGTAACTCTCTGTTACAGAAACTTTCCTGGGGCGATTGAACTTGGATCTGCTTACCTCAGGGAGGGTTCCAATGGCAGCCCAAGGAACAAGTGTACTTACGCAGTTTGGTGAGCTAGTGATTGTACTGGGGATGCTTACAGGAATGTGACCCTAAAACAGCCACATCACCGAAAGTCTACCACAGGGAGTGATGCTTTTCATCTGTGAGCCGTTCCCCACCCCCACCACAGTATGTAATACAACCAAATTGTGAATGCAATTCTCTGATCCATCTACATCACCCAGGCCTCCCATGGACAGAGCTGGGTTCTAGGTGTTGGGATTCTGTAAACCCCACCCCTCAGTTACCTGGCAATAGCCAGGTATGCTCCGCCCCAGTGACCTGACACTATAAAGGAGCTGCTTGACTCCTCCTCTTGCTCTTGCTCTCTTGCAGCCTTGCTCTCCCCCCTACCCCTCTTTTTCCCCTTCCCTTCCCCCACTCTCTCTCCACATGCTCTTGGCCGGCCTCTACTCCTCTATTTCTCTTTCTCTCTCTCTGCCTCTACTACCCTCTTAACTCCCCCATGACCTGAATAAACTCTATTCTGTATTACACTGTCATGTAGCTGGTCCCTCAGGGAAGGGATTCCCAACATGGGTCCCCCAGAGGCATCTCCCTTGTCCCCAGGCTCACTGCACTTCCATGGGCCACATGCCCCCCCCCCCTTCATCCTTTCCCTAACATTGGTGCCAAACCCGGGACGTCATCTTCTAACAACATTGGTGCCCCGTGACTTTCCCTTTCACTAGGCAGACTAACACCATAGGACTGTGTATGTCTTTGCACACCATTACTGGGCATGCTGTAAGCATAGAGTTTGAGTTTTTGCTCTCAGTGTTTGAGTAGGTATTGTCTATGTTAGTAAAATGCTGTCTTGGTCAAGATCTGATTGCTGTGAAGAGATACCATGACCATGGCGACTCTTCTAAAGAAGCATGTTTAATTGGGGCTAACTCAGAGCTTCAGTCCATTATCATCATGGCAGGAAGCATGAACGTGTGAGGGCAGACATGGTGCTGGAAACAGAGTCTATAGTTCTACATCTTGATCCACAGGCAGCAAGGAAAAAATGTGTCACACAGGCCCGACTTGAGCAGAGCCACATTGGCACACTTCTGCCAACAAGGCCACACCTACTCCAACAAGGCAATGCCTCCTAATGAGCCACTCCCTATGAGCCGAGCGTTCAAACATCAAAGTACGGGATCCATTTTCATTCAAACTGTCATATTTGCCAGATTTTTGCTTTTTATAACAATCATGGGAGTTTTATAAAAAAGGCTGCAACATCCTATGTTTTATAAAATTGTATGCTATGCAGTTTGGGGTGTTTGATCATGCTGATGCCAGGCAAAGGGCACACAGCACTCAGAATCAGCCTGTCAGCAGAGACATTCAGGAACTCGGGCAGAGGCCTGGCTTCCTTAACTCCCTGTTTTATGTCTGCCTCTTAAGTTTCTGGCTTTGATTCCATTTCTTCTTATGGAAAACCTTCTATTTCCGATAGTCTGGTTTGAGCCCTGACATCATTGAAGAGGCTTTGTTTTGCCCTTTGTGTTTGCTTTCCTGATCTTTCCTCTTCCTCCTCTCCATAATAAGATGCTGGGTTTTGTTGTTTGACATTTACTCATCATTTTTATGATCTAGTTACCAAGTATTTTTTCTGTTTTCCTTAATTATATGTAGAGATGTTGTTCTTGATTTCAGAAATCCTAGCTATGCTTCTTGGTGGAGGAGAGACATCTCAAGGGGAATAGGGGGAATGCTTGACCAGGATGATGTATCCCCATGATAGTAACTGAGAAATATTTACCTGAAATAGGGGGACTGTGTTTCTTCCTTCCTTCCCTCTTTCCTTCCTTTCTTTTTTAAAAAGATTTTTAAAATTTATTATATGAGTACGCTGTTGCTGTCTTCAGACATGCCAGAAAAAGGCACCAGATCCCATCACAGATGGTTGTGAGCCACCATGTATTTGCTGGGAATTGAACTCAGAACCTCTGTACTATTGAGTATGCTCTCAACCACTGAGCCATCTCTCCAGTCCCAGAATGTGTGGTTCTAAATGCCATTTTAAACCATCAATCTCTCGAAAATATATATTGAAAAAAACCCAGGAGGAAGCAGCCATGTTGGAGTTTTAGATGTATAACATGTACACTGGGAGCCAAGAAGATGGCTCGGTTGGGAAAGTACTCGTTGCACAGGGGCAAGGAATAGAGTCCAGATTCCCCAGCACCAAATAAATCCTGGGTTAGCAATGGCATCCCATCTATAATCTCAGCCCCCATAAAGCAGAGGCAAAGGGTACCCAAGACAAGCTGGCCAGACATACTAGCCAAATGTCAAGTTTCACATTAAGGAAAAGACTCTGTCTCAAGATATAGAGTGGAGAGTAATTGAGAATAATGCCTGATACCAACCTTTGGCCTTATATGCATAAACAAATGCAAATTACATACACACACACACACACACACACACACACACACACAATCAAAAGAGCATGCTGGGTTAAGTAAATACCAGTAACTATACCCTCTTCTTTTGTTTAGTCAACATCATTATCAGAATAGTGGGTACAAAGAACAGGAAGAGGTCGGAAAAACACTCATTACCGTTTATTATTAAAAATAATGGTTACCCAGAGAGGAAGAATCAGTTTTCTCTAGGGTTGAACTCTGATAAGTTATCCAATCCCAAGTGGTCAGCCATATATACAAGAAACACTAATGGAGTGATCAGGATGCAGTTACACACACACACACACACACACACACACACACACACGCATACATGTAGACACACTCACATACTCATGCTCACTAATTTAAAAAAATCACGCCTTGAGAGACAGTTCAAGAAACATGGGGAAAGTTGACAGCATGTAGTGGTCTGAATGAGAATGGTCCCCATAGGCTCATATATTGGCATGCTCAGTCCCCAGCTGATGAACTGTTGGGGGAGAATAAGGAGGTGTGGCCTTGATAGGGTAGGTGTGGCCTTGTTGGAGGAGGTGTGTCACGGGGGGGGGGGTTGAGGTTTCAAATGCCCACACCAGGCCCAATCTATCTCTCTCTCCTCTCTTCTCTCTCTCTGCCTGTTGCCTGTGAATCAGGATGTAAAACCCTCAGCTATTTCTCCAGCATTATGCCTGTCTGCCTGCTTGCTACCATGCCCCCCACCATGATAATGGAGTAACTTTTTGAAACTGTAAGCAAATATCTCAATAGAATGCTTTCTTCTGAAAGTTGCCTTGGTCAAGGTGTCTCCTCACCACAACAGAATGTAGCCAAGTAAGAGTTAAAAAGGGTAGAAATGGTGTAAATATAGCACTCATGCAAAAACATTTTTAATTTAAAAATTGACCAATGGCTCACCTCTAAAATTTTGAGTATAGCTTTCTTTCTTCAAGTTAGACTTTGAAACTTTTTTATAGCTAAGTTAGCATGAGATTAACAACAGGCGAGCCTGCCCATTGAGCTAGTCTTGAAGCCTGAGATTGTAAGGAAGTTAGGGCCAATGAGGGAAGCTTCAATTCACCACTTTTGGTTTGAATCCTTGGACAATAAACTATGGACCAAAACTAACAGGACCGTTTTGTCATGCTGCATTTTTATTACCAATATTAAAGGTCTTAAGAAATCTTGCAAAGAAGCCACAACTCTGGGGTCATCATCTTCTATCTATACACGCATCTTCATAATCATCCAATATTCCACTATGTTGGCAGAATCTGCGTGCAATTAAGATGGCAGGGAACACGGCCATAGTCATAAAAGTGGAGAAAATTGAAGTCAATGTGCTTCATGGGCAGCAAGTGGAAAACTAAATGGGTCAGAGTCTCACTTTGGCAATTCGAAAGGGAATTTTTTTTTGAAGTAATAAAGAGAACTAAAATTAGATAGGATGAGAAATCGACTCTCGAATTGCAAGGCATCAGTCTGTGTCCTAGGTAATATGAAATTCCAGACACCATTGAGAGCATGCACACTGCCCTGATGCCTCAGATAGAGTCCTCTAATGTTCATTGCATAGAGACGAAAGCATCTGCTAGGCAAAACATTTGCAAAGAGGATTCAGTTATATCAAAGGGAAAGCAGCTATTGTTGAGCACAGGAAGTGTGTTCAGTCCCTCTGCAAACTTTCTCACCCACCTGTGACATTGTGAACGCTCACCAACTCGGACACCCTAAACAAAATACACAAAGCAAAAGCTTCCCATTCAGTATCACACAGTTTGAGGCCACAGAGATGGTTCAGTGGTTAAAAGCACTTGTACAAGCGAAAGAACTCTGGATCCCAGCATCCTCATAAAAGACTGTAAGATCATCACTAACGGAGCAGAGGAAGGAGATAGCTAGGGCCTACTCTCTGCAAGCCTAGGTGAAGACTGTGAACTCCAAATGTAGAGAGAGACCCTGCCTCAAAGGAATATGGTAGAGATTGATATCTGAAACTCTGGCCTCTGAGACTCTGCATACCTACACATGTGTGTGTCTGTCTGTGTGTCTATGTGTGCTCACACACTCACAGAGACACTCACACACAGAAGACCACACAACTGAACTCTGAACCAAGAATCTCTGGAAACAGGTGCCTTGCCACATGGCTCCAAATTTCTCCAAATTCTGAGTGAGGTTCAGCTATACGCTGGCTGTATGGCCTATTGGTTTTCCTGGGTTTTGTACCTTTTCGGTGAGTTCCACAAGACTGAAGAAGGAAGGTTGGGCAGGCTGACTCTGCCTGGGAGCCCACCAGTGATCAGTGATTCTTCACACTTGTTCATACACCTGCCCTGATTTCATTTAATGTGTGGGCTATCTAAGTTCTTCACCCGTGGACAGGAGACATTTTGACCAGTCTGCAATTCAGGATTAAGAGTGTATAGCAAAATTCCCTAAAAGAGTTTAAAAATGGAGTCATGGGGGTTGGGGGTGAGGGCTGCCCTCAAAAGCGACCGACCGGGTTGTGGCTTGAAGTCGGTAATTTGGAAACTCTTCCTCTGACAATTTAAATGCAAACTTGGATCTTAAGCACCAATAAAAACGTTGACTCCAAATTCCTTCCAGCTCTCACATTGTAGTTTTATCTTTAGAAGATCTTTAAATACTTTTCTATTATGCTACAACTATGCTCACAAGCTGGCAGCAAAATACCTACCGCCCTGCCTTTATACTCCCAGGGTTTAGAAGGCGTATGTTCTTAAACACAGGAGGGTACCAATCAATGTGTGGAAAAGTGGTCCCTGAGTAGCATGCCCCCCTCCCAGGAGCCTTCTAAATTGGACGAGGCAAAGACATCAACAGTCTAGACTTTCATAGACCATAGCCTGTTCTTTCTGCATCATTTTGGGTACTGAACCATCACTACCAACCAGCATCATGCTGCGTGACTCCTTCATCCAAGAAAACTATGCCCAAAGATGCTGCTACAAGATGAGTTTCTACCCAGTTAAAAGATCTATTTTTGGCCCAGGATGATCAGGAAGGAGTGGAGAGAGAGGCTGAGGTTAGGAGCTGATAGATAATATTATCAATAGGGATAGGAGGCTGACTTCCTCAGATCATGCAGTGTAGGGTATGATCCAACTTATAGCAGTTCTCGGAGGAGCAGAGAAGCTCCCAAAAGCATTCAAATATTAAGTGTACCCACTAGCATTCTGTGGCTGTGGCAAAATACCTGAGATAAATGCTGAAATGAGGAAAGGTTCTGTTTGATTCACAATGTAGAGGTTGTAATCTATGATTCATGAGCCACATTGCTTGGGGACCTGTGGCAAAGCAAGTACATCAAGGCAAGGGGGGTACAGGGTGGAAGAGGCTGTGTGTCTTGTGACAACCAGAAAACTAGAAAACCAGCCAGAGTTGGGGCCTTAGTATATTCCACAAAGGCACGCCCAAGTGAACTAACTTCCTCCTACCAGACTCTGCCTCTCCACAATTCTACTGCCCACCCTCCAGGCACCGCAAACCAGCCACTAAGCCTTCAACATGAAACTGAATTTAAGACCCAAACTGTCTTAGTTAGGGCTTCATTGCTGTGGAGAGACACCATGACCATGACAACTCTTACAAAGGAAAACATATAATTTGGGGCTGCCTTACAGTTTCAGAGATTGGGCCCATTATTGTCAAGACAGGAAGCATGGCAGCTTTCAGGCAGACATGGTACTGAAAGAGCCAAGAGTTCTACATCTTATTCCAAAGGCAACAGTAGAAAAGTCTCAAAGAAGGCTCTCAAAGCCCACCCCTACAGTGATATACTTTCTCTAAAAAGGCCACACCCATTCCAACAAGGCCACACCTCCTAACAGTGCCACTCCTTTGGCCAACCATATTCAAACCACTACCCTTCCAAGGGACACAGGAGACTAATACTGGGGGGATGATAAAGGAGAGAGGATGGGTGATTAGTAGATGGGGATGTTCATACATGATATGCTTACATCAGAATGGCCTCGTGTAACAAAGTATAATAAAATAAAAATACATTAATAAAAACATTTTAAACTTTATTATTTGAAAATATGTATTAACTCTCTTGTAAGATTATAAAACCACTGAAGGTAACTTTTTTTTTTTTTTTGGTTCATATTTTAAATTACTAGTCATGGTCTTTATGTAAGCTAAGTGTACATAATTCCCTTGGGACAGAGGCAAGGATTTCTACTCATAGCTGAGAGGTAGACCCTAGACCACCATGAAAATCTTCAGCTCAGATTCTCATTTCTTAAAGTCTTGAAACATCCCCTTGCTTCTTAAACAATGGCACAAAAATTCAAGGCCAGAAAAGGTCATGGGGGATACATGCAGCTCCCCCTGGAGCATTTTCTCTTTGATTCAAACGAACATCTTCTCTTTCAGTGGGTAGGAGTCCCAGAGAGGTGGCCCAGGTAGTAGAGGTGCCACCCACCTAATGACCTGAGTTTGATCCCCTGGATCAACATGGCAGAAGAACACTGATTTCTAGAAGTTTCCTTGGATCTTCCTGATCCCATTTTATAGTACACTTGCATATGCACACACATATACTACACACGTGTAATAAGTAGGAATGTGTTTCGGAAAACACAGAATTGTGACTATTTCTTACAAGTTATCACTCAGACAGCAAATACCTCAATTTATTCTATTCTGTCATTAAAACAACCGTTGGAATCTGTAGTTCTCTAAATGTAAAACTAAAAAGACGGAAACTTTGTTTTGCAGGGTTGTGAAACCTGGTATCCATGGATGGAGTATAGACGCCAAGGCGGGAAGATCTGGATTCAGACTCCAGCTCAGCTGTTTCTGAGCCTCATGACCGGAGCAAGGCATGGTGCAGCTTCCCAAATCTTCATTTACCCTATTAACAGGAGGTCCATGGTCTGTAAAAGATTTCAATGATACCTCCCATTTGCAGGGGAGAGATGAGCCACAAAACATGCTGTGAGTGGTAACCTTTAATAGATGAGATTATCACTCAGATTTCAGGAGCGAATAGCTAGAAGGTTGAGTGAAAAATGCCTCAAGCAGACTCTCAGAAACACCAACTATGGTTGGTAGGACAGTCTGTGTTCTCAGCTGTACCTGACTTCAGGCACCCCACACAACCCGGAGCATCCTGCAGTGGGAATCACACCCAGGACTCTGAACCCACTGACGATGTGGGCTCTGCTTCTGGAGACCCAAACATGCCCAAGAACACACAAAAGCCAGTGCAGACCTTGGAGTAAGACCTGTTCCAGTTAGAAGAGAAGTAGGGTGGTGCGCAAAAGTCTTCCTCATCCACATGTGTGGCTCCCAGGAGCCTTCATGAAGGTCATGGCCATCCCAGTGCTGTGGCAGGGGTGACAGTGATGGTGGTGCAGTGTACAGCTACCCAACTGGGCTGGACAGTTCCCCTGAGTGTCCCCTCCACCTCCCCTACCTCCCCACCCACCCCTGCTTCCATCCTCTCCCTTCTGCTTGATATCCAAGGTCCCTGTCCATCTTTGCAGGGAAGTGACTCTCCCCCACTCTGTCACAGGCCTCAAAGTAAACACCTAGAAGGCAGAAAGAGGGAGGGGAGAGGGAGGGAAGAGGAGGTGAGGGGATGGGGGAGGGGGGAAGGGAGTAGGTAGGGGAGGAGGAGGGTAGAGGCAGGGGAGGGGGAAAGGGGGAAGGTAGGGGAGGAGTAGGGGAGAGAGAAGGAGAGGGGTAGGGGAGGGGGAAGGGGAGGGAGAGGGAGAAGCAGTAGTCAGCAGGGGAGTAGAGAGGAGTTGGCAAGCAAATCTAAACTTTCATTTGTCACAAGCTGAATCAGGACTAGGATCAGTGCATCCGACTCAGTGATTCTTTTCACTTGAAGTCTTTCAAATGAAAGACTCCAGTTGTCTTCAGCCATCACGATGCAAACATTTCTGTATTATGCCTGGATTGCATAAAGTCAATTGTTATACACAGCCCTGCCAAGCCCTATATAGAACCCGCTGTGGGAAACTGTCAACAGACTGAGCCCCAGGCGGCTGGACCACAAGGTCACTGACAGAGGTCTGAGGTTGGAGAGATGGCTGCTCTTGCAGAGGACCCAGGTTCAATTCCCAACACACACACACGTGGGTTCACAACTGTCTGTAACTGCCATTCCAGGGCATCTAACACCCTCTTCTGATCTCCACAGGCACCGGGCATGCATAGACATACATGCAGGCAAAACACCCACGCACATAAATAAAAACAACGGTGAAAAGTTAAACAAGACAAAGGCATCAGAGAAAATACAGTCTCTACCGTCCCAGTCTCAGCTTTATGACAGGCCCACCGTCCTCCCAGCCCCCTTCTGCGCATGCCAGGACTGTAGGCACACACAGTTAAAAACGATATTACATGAAATTCACAGGCAAATGGATAGAACTTGGAAATATTATCCTGAGTGAGGTAACCCAGTTATAAAAGAACACATGTGGTACGTACTCACTGATAAGTGGATATTAGCCAAAAAGAAGTTTGGAATACCCATGATACAACTCACAGACCATATGAAACTCAAGGAGAAAGAAGATCACACAGAAGTGTGGCTGCGACAGCACTACTCAGTAGGGAGAAAAGAATAATCTCAGGGACATAAAGGGAGAGAGGGATCTGGGAGGGAGAGAGGAGGGGGAGGGGAAAGGGGGCCAGTTCAGATATGGGACAAGATGGGGGAGAAGTACAGAGAATCAGGAATTCAAAAGTAGGTGTGTAGCAGTGGGGGAGGGGAACTGGGGGTAGCCACTGGAAAGTCTCAGATGCCAGGGACCCAAGAGTTTCCTAGGACCCAACAGAGAGGACTTTAGCCAAAATACCCAAAAAAGGGAAGATAAAACCTCTTTGAGACCTTATGCAGTAGACAGGCAGAGCCCCCAGTTAAGGGATGGGGCCAACCACCCACCTCAAAAAATATTAATCCAGAATTTCTCCTGTCAAAAGGAAGTGCAGGGACAAAGAGCAGAGCAGAGACTGAAGGAAAGGCCATCCAGAGTCTGCCCCACCTAGGGATTCATCCCATCTGCTGATACCAAACCCAGACACTACTGCTGACGCCTACAAGTGCTTACTGACAGGAGGCCAGTATAGCTGTCTCCAGAGAGGCTCTGCCAGAGGGGGACCAATACAGATGCAGATGTACACAGCCAAGCATTGGGGACCCTAATGGGGAGGTTAGGGCAAGGACTGTAGGAGCTGATGGGGTTTGCAACCTCAGAGGAAGAACAATATCAACCAACCAGATCCCCCCACAATGCTCCCAATGACTAAACTACCAACCAAACAGTACAAAAGGGGTACCCAAGGCTCCAGCTGCATATGTAGCAGAGGATGGTCTTATCTGGCATCACTGGGAGGAAAGCCCCTTGGTTCTGTGAAGGCTTGATGACCCAGGATAGCCAAACAGGAGTGGGTGGGTGGGTGGGTGGGTGGGTGGGTGAGCACCCTCATAGAGGAAGGGAAGGGCCCAGCCCACTGTAAATGAGGCCATCCCTGGGCTGATGCTCCTGGGTTCTATAAGAAAGCAGGTTGAGCAAGCCATGAGGAGCAAGCCAGTAAGCAGCACTCCTCCATGGCCTCTGCATCAACTTCTGCCTCCAGTTTCTGCCTTGACTGAGCTCCTGACCTGACTTCCTTTGGTGATGGACTACCAAATGAAGGTGTAAGCTCAATACGCCCTTTCCTCCCCACCTTGCTTTTGGCCATGGTGTTGTATCACAGCAGTAGAAACTAGGACTCAGACCAAAGGAGGTCTCTCTGAAGTATAACGTGAAGCCTGGATCAAAGGCTTTAAATTCAGCTGATGTCTCCTGGTGCCTAGAAATCATCACTGGTCAGGACTAAGCTGGCACTCCCCTCAGGAACTGGCCAGAGTCACTGAAATGGACATTGTCCTTATCATCATTGAGGACAGCCCCAACAGTTGCACCAAGGAAACAAGACCCATTAGCAAACCCAGCAGCACCTATAAGCAGGAAATAGACTTCGAGGGAGCCCTACCCTCCATCCCGACTCTCAGTGTATCTGGTCCCTTTTTCTAATCACTCTCCTGACTCAGCAGGAGGCCCTCAAGAGAGCCTGAGGTCATATCTCCTGCTTCCATGACCAAAGAGCACCCGACTCTTTATCATGTGTCCATTCAAAACATTCCTGGGGAAAAACCCACATGTCCAGGCTTGCTTGGTTCCAGTTAAAGGGAAAAAGGCTGACACACAGCAGGGGAGACCCCAGGAAAGGTTTCAGTCCTAGGACTCCCTTCTGCACTGAAGCAGAGGCTGGTAACCCAGCACCAGATCTGGTTGATCACCTGTTTGGTAAACAGAATTTTACTGGCATATAACCTCATGTTCTGCCTACTGTACAATGGAACAATGGAATAAGAGACTCTGTGGCCAGGATGAAGCATCGCTGTTGACACAGCAGAAAACATTTGCTTTCTCTTATGCCAAAGAATGAGGTGTCCCCGCAGAGAGCTGGGAAGCTGTCCCCAGGCTGAACCAAGATCCAAACAGACAGTCAGTGGCCACAGGATCTATGCTGGTTAGAAGCGGCTGATTAAGTAATCAAGCAGAAGCTTTGTGAGCAAGATCTGATGGATGTGGTACCAACACAGGGGCTTTCTTGTGTGTCCTGGTCCTGTGGATGTTTTGGGAAGTGAGGGTTCCCAGTCTCAAGGTTCCCAGAAACCTGATAGTTTCACCGACAAAAGACAGAAAACACAGGCTGCAGGAAAGAATGAGTGCTTTGGAAATGATATCACAGCAGTGGGCTGTGTCCTTTTAACTATGCAGAATTGTCTTACACACCTTGTGCTGTTGTGGGCTGAGGCCATTTGATTATGGCTTCCCCTGGAAGGTCTATGAGGACCTGGAAGAAGTCTCCCCTCTACCTGGGCAGAGGTGGGGCTCAGAAACACTGGAAGGACATTGTAGCTCACTGGAAATCTCTCTTCGGAATTATTAGAGGCAGCCACAGGTCCTTTGGGGAAACAGTTATGAGATTAGAGCTGGGAGATCTGCTCATACTCCTCAGGATAACAAGTGAAGCAATACTCCTGCCTCACCACACCCTTTCCCTTTCTCCACACACAGCTTACACAGGGAGAACGAAACAGCCCCTGGCCTCAGCTCCAAGGAAAGGAAAGGAAAGACCAATAGGGAAGTAGGTTCTTTGTCTCTGTGTCTGTTACTTTCTCTGTGTCTCAGTCTGTCTCTATCTCTGTCTGTCTGTCCACCTGTCTGTCTAGAGTTCTACCCTCTCCCTGACTTCTCTAAAGCACCCTTTGACCTCCTGGCAAAAGTTAAAAGTTAATGTGTCAACTTTCCTTGCCTTGGTAGAGTTGAAGTGTGAGGAAGACTTTCAGTCTTTGTAGCCTTATTTTTCTCAGTAAGACCAGTGCATATGGCCCACCCCTCCTCAGCCCCGAGACCAATGGAGGCTTAGCAGGTGGTACTGGGATTTCAGAGTTTTCTGTACATCGTCAGGATGCTGACTTCTCTTGGTGGTCCATTAAGAAGGACAGCAGAAAGAATGCAACCCAGTGCTTTCTGACTCTACCAGCCCAGTGTGCCGGCATAATCCTGCCCGCTTCCTCACAAATCCCAACAAGCTGCTACCACCCACAGCCCAGAACTGCAAACTCACTTGCTGCCCACTTCTAGGCAGGAGTATGAGGGAGGGGCTACTGTAGGATGTAGCCTCAGATCCATGGTGTCAGAATTAAAGCTGTGAAGAATTGAAGCTGAATTAAAGCTCTCTTCTGGTGACTCAGAGGTGCTTTTTGTTCATTTGTCAACAAAAGGGAAGCAAAAGTTCTCACCAAGAGGAATCTAAGACCCATCCCAGCTAATCATCCCCTCCCCCGCCCCACCCCCCAGACCTTTTAAAGCGTAACATAGGAGCTTCGCAGGCCAACCAGCTTATCATTCAAATTGCAACATTGTTGTCTGTGCACTCCTCCCCGTTCCCCAGCGTTACTCACTCTGACAGAAAAACAAAACAAATCCACACTAGCGGCTAGAGGCCGCTGGGAGACAAATCAAGCATGCTCTGGCAGCATTCATCCCAGTGCATACCACGGATGCTGGTCAGAGAGACCCCCACCCGGACGTTTCCTAGGCGACCCCAGAATGACACTGCAGTTATCAGAACACAGTACAGCCCACACTGAGGTGGTCCTGTGTGCTTCCCTACGAGTGTGAATTGCAGAGACCCCGAGGCAGGTTCCCTGTACAGTTTGTAAGAAGAGGGCACGTGTTCCCACAGCTCCCGGCTCTTCACAGTCCCCAGCTTCACCCCAGGGTCATGTGGCTGGCAACTGTTCTATGATTATCTTTACACTGAAAAATGCCAGAGCATCTTCCATCAATCTGACCTAATTAGGAGAATATCAAGAGTTCGAAACAGCTTTAGCAGAGAGAAGCAGAGATCAGTTTTCATCAGTTTCTCACTGGATAACGAGCACCGGTCCTCCATCCTTCTTCAGAACAGGGAGAAGAGATGCCCATCCCTACCCTGATGAAGTTTTCATGTGTGTTCTCTAAGTGAAGGAAGAGGAATTCTGCCTCCTGTTCCCAGAGTAACACTAACCCTGGTCCTCGGTGTCCTTCAGGGAGACTGGCTGAAAGATGGAGTCTTTGGAACGAGTCTGTTACTGTATGTGACTGTCATAATATTTATGGCCAGTGTTTAAATAAGTAAGCTAGGCTTGTACTTGGTTTGGACCAAATTTAAACCCTGGATAAAAGCTTTGGGGCAAGGGAGTTCCAATAGCAGCCAGAGATCATTAGTTTCCAAAGCTGTGCTTTCTCCTTGTGCCAAATCCCACACACCTGTGTCCTGCAGCAAAGCCAAGGCTGCTTAGGGAGCAGCAGAAGCAGGTGGGGGTGCTGCCCCCAGGCTGTCCTGCAACACCCGTCCCCACACTGTTCTGAATGGACTGTTTACCCCTGCAAACAGAAGCAAGCTGCTAAATTCAGTGGTTGTCTTTGAAACACCTGGGGCAGTTGCTATGAATACAAACTACCCAGGCTCCCTCTCCCGGGAGGGTCTGCTCAGGGGGGCCTGGGTGGGGTCCAGGACTCTGCACACTGAAAACACCACAGAGGGCTGGGAGTGAAGCCAGAGGTGGGCCGGCGCGTTCCAGCTCCAGGTACTGGTATTTTAAAGAACAAAAGAGGAACCTGAAGATCTAACTCAGTCGCTTGGCTTAAAGGAGAAAGGACATGGAATGGGGGAGGGGAGGGGCGGGGCGGGAGGAGAGAGGGGGAGGGGAATGGACTAAAGGGAGTGTGTGATCGAAACGAATGAGCTACAATGAAGAAACGCGGAGGCAGGATTTGTGTCGTGGGTACAGAAAGAACTTTTGTGCGGGGAAGGCGGCTTTGAAAAAGCAAATGTTAGTGAAAGATGCTATACATTAGAGGAAGCTCCCGGGGCAAATCCAGCTGAGAGCACAAGGCCCCTTCTGTCCGGCCATCCGCAGTCCCTGTCTGGATGCCCACACAGAGCAGGGAGTGTGAGGCCTAATGGCTGCGGGGCTCAAATAAAAAGGAAACAAAGCGGTTCTGGAACAAAAGAACTGCAGTCTGAAAGCAGTTCTTGGGAGAAAGGGCTCTGTTGGTGAACATTCCTCCCAAATGGCACCTAATCCGGGCCACACAGCTAACACAGTGGAGACTCCCTGGGACTCACTTTCTTTCTGTGCTCCTGGATCAGGAGGGGCTTGGGTAGCATCAGGAGAGAAAGTGGTAGCTACAGTCTCTTACTTCTTCTGGCCAGGACCAAGTTCCCAGCCTTTTTTTTTTTTTTTAAATCAGTGAGGGATTACTGGGAAATTTTGATTTGAGAAATTCCATTGTCTCAAAAGTCTGGCAGCCAAAGGGAGCAGTCTTCCTGGAACATCTTCACCTGGAACGTCTTCACTCTTACCAGGGAAGTTGCAATAGGATACAGAGCAGAGCAGAGGTCTTGAACCATCTACCTGTGGAGTTTGGTAGTATGCAGACCAGCACAGAATGTTATAGAGATTCTTGGCAGAAGGTGGAGCTCGCTAAAGGTTAACACATATTCATTATTCTTGAGACTCTGGGCCTTCCCAGATCCTTTCCATTGACTGCCCTTTGAAGAATCATTGATATACAGAAATGTGAAGAAGCAGGGTTCTGCTGGGCACATTCCTACAGTACAAGTCACAGGTAGATCATCAAACAGGGTCCTTCAAGACCTTCAGCCAGGTGGGACTTTAGCCCTGGATTTCTAATCATATAGTCCATCATGGAAGAACAATCCTCAGGCCCAGAGATTTGCCCACAGGTAATGACGCAGCCGAGAAGAGCTCAGGCACCCTTCTTCACGTAGCCCAGGATTCCTACTGCATCAGCAAAATTCTCAACTACGGGATTTTTAATTTCTTCCTGAGTAGTCAAATAACATTTAATCTTCTTCCATGCTTGATGAAGTGACTTGAATGAGAACTGTCCCTTGTAGGCTCATGCATGTGAGTGCTTGGTCTCCATTTGTTGGTGTTGTTTGGGGAGGTTTGGAACCCTTAGAAAGGCAAAGCCTTGCTGGAGAAGGTACATCATCAGGGGTGGGTTCTAGATCATTCTGTCGGCTTCATGTGTATAGTCGAAGATGTGACTCCTCAGCTTTATGCTCCAACTGCCTGTTGTTATCTCCCACCCAACCCCACGTTTCTTCTATAATTTGATCATAATGTTTCATCATCCAACAAAGAAGTAGCTAAGACACTTATGTAGAATCTTCTGGAAAGAATTGGTTAAATCTCTACAATTACACTTTACAGCGCTTCTCCCTCCCCCACTGCTTTGCAAAACCCTCTTGAGTGTGGGAGAAACCCAGGACTTGCCTGTCAATGATGACACATGCATAAGGTGACAGGTGTGTCTCTCTTCAGTATGCAGCCCCGGTAAGGAAAAAGGAATTGTCAGGGGACACCTTGCTGGGGAAAGAAAAACCAGAAAAAGTGTTCTGTTGATCCTTTAAATAGATAACCACCCCAAATTCACTTGACCCACAAACCTTGAAATAAAACTACCTGATATTTTTCTGCACTCAAGCCTGTCCTAAATTTAAGCGAGGGGACTAAAAAGTAGCCTCCAGAGGGAAATATCAATCATAATTATTATCTTTTTATAGGAAGGTTGGTACTCATTAATTTTTTTTTTTTTTCAGATTACCTGCTTCTACTAGCAAGCACACATTAACTGATTTTGGATTTCAGGCTTTCAAGCAATGTATCAGTACACATCAGGGGGAGGGGAGAAATCTCAAGTTAGACCCTGGAAAAGGCAAATATTTCCATTGGCTTAATCCTCTTTGATGATGTGTGCTGGCTGACATGAGTCCGTGACCTTACGAAATTTAAAGCTATCAGAGGAGGACACTTTAGCACTGATAACACTCTAAAGGGGGGGAGACTGTCTCCTGTCTCTTGTCAACCCCTTTTCCGACTGCAAAACAAATCACAGCAGGCACTTAGCAGCTTGAATTGACAAATCTATACGTGTTGTGAGCAGGACGGTGTTTTGGGACCAGCTGGTCCCCACTGGACTCCACCTCTTAGTGTGCTGAACTCCCTCTCTTTCTCTGTTTTTCCGGGGCTGGGGGAGCAACTGCTTGCTTTCTTCATCCTTACAGAACAAACACACACATTGTATTACTGGGTTGTCATGTGCTAACTCTGGAGGTGGAAATTTAGCCCTCCCACTTCAAACCAAAGCATTTTTGTCTCACAGTGTGTTTCTCCAAAGCCCCTTGTCTGGGTCAGGTTGCTCCCCCTGACTCTGTCATCCCTGAGGTAAAGGCTGTGAGTGTGTCTTTGGGAATAGCTAGACCCATTTAGGACAGAGGTCACTACTGATTATCCCATGATATAAAGATGGGCAGGGGAAAGCCTGTGCATAGGGAGGATAGAGGGGACACTCTGCTCGAGCATCAGTAACTCCAGCCCAGCTTTAGCAGGGTGTCCCCAGTTGATTTCTACTAGATGCTGTAAACACCAATATGATGGTGTTTGTATTCTCTCTGATGCTTCTCTTTATCTGTGCTTTGCTACACAGCCCTTTGCTTGTTCTATACTTAATAAACTCACTCATTCAAAAGCACAGCTAGGGCATATCATTCTCTGGGCCTAGGGTTGCTTCCAGATACTTGGACAGCAGTTGGAGTGGCTAGAATCACAACATAGGGCCACTTTCAAGTGGGTTCTAGAGGGTAAGAAACAGAGAAAAGAGATGTAGCCGTATCTGTTTCCAGGATAGAGCAATAGTGAGCCTGGCTTTCCCTCAGTCACAGGTATTACATAAACAGTGCAGTGTTGAAATTGAGCTAAAGCCAGGATACTTATATCCGGGCAATGTTTTCCTCATCCAACAGAAAAAAAAATCATTAGTGAGAAATGGTTGTCCATGCCTGGAGAGAGTGATACCCTAAATTAAAGAAAAATACCAACTGTGTTGTCTTTAGTTATACTATTTGGTTGGGTGTTTAAGACCATGCACAGGACCAAAATTAACCATCTTGTCAAGCTAGTTAAGGGTCTGGTCCTATTTTAGTTTTTTTTTTTTTTTTTTTTTTTTTTTTTTTTTTTACAGCTAGTATAAACCATCATAATAAGGATTTAGTTGGGGCTTATAGAAGGCAAGTAATACTATGGCATTACTACCATAGTAGGAAGCATGGCAGCAGGCAGGTAGACATAGCACTAGAGCAGTAGCTGAGAGCTCACATCCTGATCCACAAACAGGAATCAGGGAGCACTTTGGAAATGACATAGAATCTTTTAAAACCTCAAGCCTACTTCTTGTGACATACTTCTTCTAATAAGGCCACACCTCCTAATCCTTCCCAAAGAGTTTCATCAGCTAGGAAGTAAATATTCAGGTATATAAGCCTGTAAAGGGTGTTCTCATTCAAACCTCCTGAGGGGGGTCACTTGTGATTGTGAGAATCCCCTGGTTCCTTTAACTTTCTTGTTATCATTTGTCCCACCCACTGTGATGAGTTAGGGTCCTAGTGACCATGTTATGTCCTTTGGAAGCATAGGAAAAAGTCTCTTTATATTAACCCTCCTCTTTGTAGAATATCCACTGGTTAGAGACAAACTTCTGGGTTTCCATGACCTCTCTTGTTAGCGTGGTGGTTTAGTGGGACTCCTAATAGTGGGCATGGGGGTGTCACTGACTCTTTTACCTGCCCTTTGAGACCCTTTTCTTCAGACTGGGCTGACTTCTCCAACACTGATATGAGGGTTTGTGCCTAGTGTTATTGTAATGTATTGTGCCATGTTTGGTTGATATCACTGGGAAGCTCGGGCTTTCCTGAAGGGAAAAGGATGAGGAGTCGATCTGAGGGAGAGAAAAGGTGGTGGGAGGAGGTAGGAGGGGAGGAGGAAGAAAAAACAGCAATCAGGATGTATTATATAAGAGAATACTTTTTTTAAAAAAAGTCACAGGATATTTTGAATGATGCACCAAAGTCTCTTGGGGCATAGTTGATCTTGCAGAAAAGGGGCCAAAATATTGGTTCTCTTAGTATTTCTGCCCAAACAGGTATATGCCACCAAGTATGATTATTTAACACAGAGAGGGTCATTTATACCCTTCTGATATTTCTGACTTCTTTAGATAAAGCTTGGGTAAAAATCAAATAAATCTTCATCTGTTAACACTCAGTTTCCCATGTACTCACTTTGATTGGACATACACTCTTTGTTTTAAAATTAGTTCTTGTAAATGTTAAGAGCAGATCAATAAGAGAGCCTCACTGATTTAAATAGAGGTTTGAATGAACTTTGACCTTAGAAACCATAATAATCTTTAATTACCCTACATATATCATCTTTATTATTCCTTGAATGACTTACTCAGACTGTGTGTGACTTAGTTAGGCTTTCAATCTTTCTCTTTCTAAGTCTGGAAGCAGTTCAGCCATTTTAAGTTAGGAAAAGCCTTTCCATTCACAAACCCTCCATTTTCATGTTGATCACACTGCCTTTCTTCTTGTTCCCTCTTACTTTATTTCTTAATAAATTAGCTACAGTAACATTGCCTGGTAAGTCTATCTGCTTATAGAAACACTGCTGAGGTCAACAACAAGTGACACCAGACTACACCCAGAACGTGTGTTCTCTGTAGGCTTTGAAATACTTTGTTCTCCTCTCTTTCCTCAGACCAGTGTCTGGCTCCAAGAGAATGGTGGATATGAGGAAAGAAGAGGACCCCCAGTGCCTAGGGAGGGAGAGAGGGAGGGAGGGGGAGAAAGAGAGAGAGACTAACATCATTACATTCCTCTATGGAGCCACTAGCCACAGGTGCAAAGAAAATCAAGCCAAGAAAGAAAGGCATTGAATGCACACTTCAGAGCCCAACCTTCTAAAGGAGCAAAGATGGGGGCCTTGTAGAAAAGCCTGGGCTCAGGGCTGGAGAGATGTTTCAGTGGTTAGGAGCACTGGCTGTTCTTTCAGAGAACCCAGATTCTATTCCCAGCACCCACACAGACGTGCACAACAGTCTACAATCCAGTTCTGGGTGATCCAAAACCCACTTCTGCTTTCTGTGGGAACCAGTATGCATGGATGTGCGTGCAGGCAAAAAAATAAATAAAATTATGTAAAATAAATCATTAACAAAAAACAATAAGAACAAGTTAGCTTTAAGGTCCTGTGGAGTCAGGGTTTCCAGTGACAGGTCACCAGCAGCTGTTGCCTTCCCAGGATGAAGGGAGGTTGTTTATTGTTTGGGTGCCTTTCTCGGCTTTGGAGTTGGGTCCCTGTGAATCTGTGTGACTCTCCCAGGCTCAGCCATCTCAAAGTGCCACTTCTGTGGGCAACTGCTATTACCCTGGTGCTCTTTCTGCCCACACAGAGAACAGAGGGTCACCTAGGTACACTTTCACATGCCTGGCACCTGACCTCATGAGTAGCAAGGCAAAAAAAGAGTGAGGAAGAGGTCTAGTTAGGTCCTCACAGAAACCTGCCCAGTTTCCAAATGAATGGGATATATAAAGAGGAAAATGAGGAATGGGAACAGATCCTATCTTCTGCCCATAGGCCTTTCTCCGCATGGCACAGAGCAGCTTTCTGGGGCTAGGACTTCTCCTGACCATTTAGAGCTACACTGAGTGTTTTTGTGGGAGGGGGAAACTTAATCTCAAAAAATCACCCACAGCAAATATTAAATGTGGTAAGCATGTCACTAACTAGATGCCTAAACTGGTAAATGAATAACTACGAGCTGTGTAGATTCTACCTCCCAGTTGCTGAATCCCAGCGAACACCACCTAGCATGAGCCTGGCTTGCAGACTAGATTTGTTCCTCAGAGAGCCTGAGGCAGGGCCTGCCTTGTTTCATGGTCCCCTACTGCAGGCATTTCCGTCGGACTATCTGGCAGGTCAGGTAGAGAGGCTAGAGCCACCCTAGCACACACTTGGAACCCTGGATCGAGCCCTACAGCCCGATCTAACCTCTCTTCACTCTGCTGCATGGATATGATGTAATGACATTTCTTCTTCCAAGGGTTATACAGTGGGCTAACATGCGAAAGCTCTAGAACTTTCTCCTCTTGGCCCTACATTATCCCAAGTGCCCTCAGCTGACTCTTCACAGACTGGACACCTCTCACCCTCCTAGGGTGCTAGTGTGCGGGCAGCTGTAGCTTCCTCTGTCAGTCCTGCCTTAACCTTGGATGACTTAAAAGAAAGGAAAACCTAACTGCACATATCCCAAACAGCAGCGATGGGACATAGACAACCCCCCCTGCCCCCAACACACACACTGGATGCTGCAGCTCAGAATTTAGACAAACAAAGAGAATAAAGGTACTTGTGGGAAAGAGAGAAAGAAATGTCAGATCGACCAGATAAATTTAGAACGACTGCCCACCCCAGGGGCTAAGAGACCTCAGTTACTTCCTACATTGCCTGGTTAATTATCATCGTCAGCTTCAACGCAGCAAAATCGGCAAAGAATTAATGAGCCATTTCACAGCGGTGCTCCTGGCCTCTCAGCATACGCTTAACAGAGGGGCTTGGGAGAATAAATCATCCAGGCCGGCTATGTGCTTGTGGCACGTGGGCAAAACCCAACAAAGCTATCATTTTCCTGTCTAGCAGGCCTCTGTGGAAAATATATGGTTCCCCATGTCAGCTGATTTCCCCAGGGCTTCATATGGGTACTGATTGATTCCTTCCTTGTATCCCTGTCAGCTGGCGCTGTGTTCTCAGGTCACTGAGCATTAGAAGTGTCCCAGTTCCATTTACAGATGGCTGTAAAATGTTAGATTTGGAGGGAGAAGGATGGTACATAAAAAGCATTCTGAAGCATATTAGCACTCTGGCCTGAAGGGAAAAAAATAATTGTAATGATTTATAATGTAATTCTAGTAAGATTTCATTGCATTATGACTTTGAAACTTGCCCCTTCAAGATATTTAGCTGCAATGGATTGTTAAGATGGAAGGAACGAGAAGATGAAGACAGGAGAAAACTCTAGGTGCACACATGCGCGTGCGCGCGCGCGCACACACACACAATGTGATTATACATAGGCTTCTTCAAGTGAAAGGAAGACACGGTTCACTTCTATGCACTAACGACACTCTCTGTTTGATCATGAACTCATTTGCATAGTTTTAATATGCATCGCCCACGTGGGACACGGTGTCTGGTTTCTGGCTCCTCCTTCCTTCTCTCTCTGTGGCTGAGAATGTTGACATTATTCTCAAATGACTTCTTCATTCCCCATGTCTCCCTAATGGCTGTGTTCCAATCCAATATTAAGAACTGTCATGCAATGCCATTTAAAAATGACCCAAGCCACTCATGGAAACAAAAAGAGATAAAGTCCCATTCTCTGAAACATCTCATTAGTATTCCTGTTTACACCTCACCTCGTTCCAGAATGTATCTGAGATAACGTGGTATAATAAAGTAAGGTTTTCCTCCCCCCAAGTAAAACAAACAGTAGAAATCGGGGGAGCGGTGGGGACTGAGGATAAGGAATGCAAGATGAAGCGTGTGTACTTTCGTTAGGCGATCACAAGAACAAAGTGACATGTCACCGGGACAGGTTTCAGTTCTGTGTCGTGTGAGCATCTCAGTCTCCAAAGTCCACGGGTCACCTAGCGGCTCCTCTGTTGGCAGGCTCGGGAGGCTCTGTGCCATGCACATCTCACTTTCCTCCTGGACCAGGGAGTGGCTCAGGAGAGAACATCCCAAGCCATGTCCTTCATGGCGGTGATGGGGGTGTAGTAGATAAATACATAGGCAGGACCTGGGCCTCCTACCCCATTTTAATGTCATTATGTTCCATAAGGATATTTCCACAGATATATATATATATATATATATATATATATATATATATATATATATATATATATGCTGTACCCCACCCCCACTAGTCTCCTTGTGTGTCTAGACAGCCTTATTTCTAATTTCATGTTACTTACGTGAAACCTGAGATACACAGAAGCACATGGCACCTGCTCCCCTGTGACTGACCTGGTCTGGTTATCTCCAGTTTTGCACGGGCACTGAGCTGGTAACTACTGTTTCTACCGTTTGGCTTTTTTAAACCAAAGCCACACAAGGAATGGGACGCTTGGAGAAGGGACTCCCACGCTGGTGGCCCGTATAGAGGGTGTGATGATGGCGAACTCATTGTTGTCAGCAGTTATACGGTTGATGGGAGTGATGGACGGTGGAGGGGATGGTGACAACGTGGACGATGATGATGACAGAGGTGGTCGAGGTGGTTGTGATCACGGTGATGGTGTTGGGACTAATTATGATCATGGTGACGGTGGAGGAGATGATGATTGGGACAGCCGTGATAGTGATGATGATGGAGGTGATGGTGAATCATAGCCATGGGGGTAGCTATGATGGTGTTGGAGGTGACAGTGATGGTTAGGATGACGGTGGCGGTACAAACAGTAGCAGCTGCTGTGTACTAATATAGATGTAAGGAAATACAAAGACCTGGTTTGAGTCCATTAATTACACAACCAGCCACTGAGTTCTATAAATAATCCAAATACTACTTTAATGGGCACTCTGTAGTGTTTTATTAAGTAGCCATCTTGGCTATAACCAATGCCTTCATCTTCACACCAGATGTCCGGGAGAGTTCTTGCCAACCAGGCATAAGTGAGTCACTTGGGAAGAGGGAACCTCAAATGAAGATAATGGCAATTGCCCTATTAGATTGGACTCTAGGGCAGTCTGTGGGCATCTTCTTAATTAATGATTAAGGTAGGAGGGCCGAGTCCACCCTGTGCAGTACTGCTGCTGGATGAGAGGTCCTGGGTGTTGTAAGAGAGCATTCGGAGAAAGTCACGGGGAGCAGGCCAGTGGGCAGCATTCCTCCATGGTCTCTGCTTCAGCCCCTCCTGGGACTCCCTCAGGATAGACCAGAAGCTGCATGCGAATGAGCTGTCTCCACTCTAGGCCTGCTTCTGGTTATAGTGTTTATCACAGCAGCAGAGAAGCAAGCCAGGTATGCATTCTCCCCAAAGCTCCCAGCAAGCCCTGGATGTTAGTGATGGACAGACAGTCTGTTGCTCAGCTGGGTTTTGCTCTTCTTGTTACCCTTGGCCGAGGTGTTTATTTTGTTACAAATTCATTCACTTTACTCTTCAATTCCCAGCCTTAGCACCTTATTTGTTTCTTTCTTCTCAATGTCATTTTCTTCTTAGTGCCCTGCTAGATAATCTTTCCTTTTTTTATTTGGTATTGAAAGAATTGGGGTTAAAAACGTGATCTCTCAGAAAATCTGTGATGTTAGCTTCTGGCACCCTCCTTCTTTATGACGTTCTGGGCAACCTGGAATAACTCTGAAGTCTCACCAGCTACAGCAGAAACTTTCGTTCTATTTGTTATAGCCAAGTAACTGGGTTATTCTTCCCGAGTGCTTGGTATAATTTTGAATTTGAGAATATTGGGCCAGTAAATAACAATTTCTCCCCTCTTCAGGAAGCATAAAACCAAATTTACACAACGTCTACAAATGTTCTATGCACACTTGAAGATAGCCAGTCTCAACAGGCAAGCTTCATCTCTCTGAGTCTCACCGGTGCAGGCTGAGTAATGGCCCTAAAGATATCTAGATTCTGCCCCTCAAGCCTGTGAATATTGCTTTATACAGAAAAGGAGACTTTGCAAATGCACTGAAAGATATGGAGGTGGGGAGATGGCCCTGAATAGCATTGCCACTTGGGCCTTCTAAGAGTGAGGGGGACCAAGACTTGCCAGAAAAGATGAAGCCATATGTCTTCTGAAGCATAGCATTGGGCGGCAGAGAAAGTGGTCAGAGCTAAGTAGGCAAGGACTGCAGACCCAATGACTGTGGAAAGGCAAAGCAAGCTCTATCCAGAGATTCAGAGGAGCCTGGATTTGGGGGAACCTGGACTTTGGAGGACCAAGCACAGCTTCTGACCTCCAAACCACAAGGAAAATAAATAGGTGGTTTTTGAGCCACAAAGTTTGCTGAAGTATTACAGGAGCCACACGAAGTGAGACAGAGGCTTAGCTTCCATGTATCATGGAATACTGGGTCCTCTCCACTGGCAGCATGTGTATGTGTGTGTGAGTGTGTGTGCAGTGTGTGTGCGTGTGTGTGTGGACATATATGTGGACATATATGCACCTAACATGTATGTGAATCTTTGCACGTATCCAGAGGACAACCTTGAATACCAGTCATCACCTTCTGCCTTGTTGGGGAGAGATTCTCCTGGCACCCGCTGCAGTCTGCAGCAAGCCAGCTGCCTGGCGGGCTCCGGTGGGTTCTCTTGTTTCAATCTCCCATCTCTCTGTAGGAGCTCTGGAATTGTAGATGCATGCTACATTGCCTGGCTTTCTATGGATCCTGGAGACTCAAACTCAGGGCCTCTTGCTTTCACGGCAAGCTTTTTACCCATTGAAACATCTCCCCAGCACCCACTGGAAAAGTCTTTGCTCGTGCATCTTTCCTTCTGATCTTTGAAATGCAAATTCCTGAGCACAAAGATTATTTTGATTAACCCAGGACAGTACTCACTATTTCCCACAGAAAGTCTGTGACTTTCATCTCTCCTCTTGGGCTCCTTGAGTTGGTGTCTGTATATTCTGACTATTACAATCACCACCCCTCCTTTCTGCTTCTCTTACCTGTACTGTCTTATTTTAGCTCCCCTTTCATGTCTATTTTTGATTCCCACCATAAGACTTTGCCCTCATGTGGTAGAGGCTAAACCTCCCACATGTATTTTATCATAGCCAAGGTATCTGACCCTCCATCTTTCCCTTGTGTGGCCATCTTTTCCATCTTTGCTTCTTTCAACTCCCTTTTTCATTTCTCGTGATGTGCACTAGGGTATTTTTAAAAGACCTATGCCCATAAATACCTTTAATGCTTTCAGGTGTCTATTTAAATATACATCTTTCTGTATAAGTCAAGAACAAAGACGTTTATTTTGCTCCTTCTTATATAAGGCTTGAAATTCTTTATGCTTGAACTTGCTCTTGTTGCAATTATTTCTGGTTTTCGCTCATTCAATTTGCATTATTGATCCAGATTGATAGATACTCTTTGTTCTTTGCAGTGATGCTGTTCAGATTGTATTGTTCTTATTTGTGGTCATTTTTTTTTCTCTAGCTCATTTATTTATACTGCAGATATTCATGGAGGAGTTACTACTGGGAGCTAGGCATGGAGCTGGTTGGGACCCGGTGACAGGGCAGTAGCCAGGACTTTATGGCACAATTTAATTCTTATGGGCTATGGTCCTCTGTGGTCCACTCTGAGTCCCAACCACACTGATCTAGGTTGGACTTTGCAGAATTCTTCTCTTTCCCTGTGTTCTTTAGCTCATTCTTTCCGAGTGTGATGTTTGCCTTTGTCAACTTGACGGGACCTAGAGAAGAGAATCTCAACAAAGCTCTGTCAGCACTGAGTTGTCCTGTGGTCATGTCAGTGGGAGACTGTCTCGTTACAGTCGTTGCCAAGTGTATCATGGTGATGCCCTGCCAATGGGCCACCTGGCCATGCTAAGAAGAAGAAACTGAAGAGATGGAGGAATCATTGCTGTCAGAGTCAGGGACATTGGCTGTGGCTTCCAAAGTGACTCTTGTGTGGTAGGAGTGCCTGCTGTTTTCTGGTTAGGAGGGACTCCAGCACCAGAGACAGAGAGTAGCCCTCCATGTTTCTCATTCAAACCCATAGAGTCACCCAAAACTCCAGGTCCAATCTTGGCTATTCTTCTCAAAGATGCTAGAGGTTTTCAGGTCCAGAGGTATTTGGGCAGGAAGTGGAGGACCCTGTCCAGGTCTACACTGACCAGGGAATCTCTCTTCTCTTTTACCACAGGGGCACTGGAGCTTAGATGGAACTTGCTGAGTCTCCCAGTATGGCAGCATCCCCCCAAAGTCTCCCTGTGTGGCAGTATCCCCCCCCAAGTCTCCTGGTGTGGTAGTTTCCCCACAAAGCCTGCAATGCCTGTCTATGAGCCCCCAGTGGCAAGTAGACTCATTATGTGTTTAGCCCTCCGTCCTTTCTCCATCTCTCCCTGTCTGTCCTACTCTCCCTGTCTGACTGTACTGCTGTTCATTCTTAGAATCGGGTAGCATCTCAGTATCTTGAGGCCACCTTTGGAAAAGTTTTGAATTAACTATGTACAGCTAGTACTTGCTTTCTGGGTTCTGAGCTTATACAGTTTCCTGGGGAGCTTGGAGTCAAGGGGCAGTGGTATCGTGACACCCTAGGGACTGTTGCAGATGGCGCTGACTTAATCAAATTCTAATACTTTCCCATCTAATCAGTGATGTGTGTGTGTCTAGGCTGTGCACAGGGTCTGTGAGAGCCTTACGAAGTTGAAGCAGACTGGAACACCTAGTGTCCATGAGCAAAGGGAGTGATTCTCTTAGATTTTCCATAAGGAAAGTTACGGAGCATTCTGAGCATAGGACACTGTTAGAGCACGGTTTATGCAGTTTAGGACCCAAGCATGTTATATCTGGGAAGAAAATGAGGTTGCCCAGCTGTGTTTGAAAAAGTCTCTGGAGCAATGCGGTTGCAAGCTGGACTCTGTATTTGGTAGCAATGTGAAGAGCAGTGAACCATGGGGAGGCTCCTCACCCATCAAGCATGTACCGGAAGCTGGCCATGTGGCCCAAGGGTCAGACCAGGCTGCCAGGCCATTCACCCACAGGGTAGACTCAAGCAGGTTCTCTCCTGCTTGCCTCTTCCTCTGCTTCTGGAAGTTAAAGATAATTGGGTCTCATCATAGGATTATGGGAGGATTGAGCAATACAACAGAGAGAGAGAGAGAGAGAGAGAGAGAGAGAGAGAGAGAGAGAGAGAGAGAGAGAGAGAGAGAGAGAGAGAGGATGCTCCCTGTCCTCTCTTTACCTAGGCTGAAGCCCTTGCTCTTATACCTAACAGAAACTGATGGGTTTTCTGTCAATCAATGAGATCTGTGGTTGCTCCAGCCCTCCTTTCAGAGCTGTTGAACAGGAAACCTGAAAAGAGAGATTGTTTGAATTGGCTCATGCAAAAAACAATATTTGCCCGAGGTTGGCGCCTGTGTTTTGAATTTTTAACCTCACATAAATCAAAACGGCAAGAAAATGGACAAAGGAGAAATTTCCTGCGCCAGGACTGAAATAGAAGCTGCCTGCATCTCTCAAACAATTCCAATTATGTTTCCATAACCAAATCATGCTGAGATGAACGGCTGGGATATTTATATTTAGGTTCTGAAGTCTAATGTAAAATAAATGAAAGCAGTCTGTCTTTTCTTCTCGCCGCTAAGGCTATGCCGCTTTTCCATCCACAGAGGCAACTCGGAGACTAGGGTGAGCAAAGGGCTCTGTGCGCCGGGGAGCCTTTGCCTCCCGCTCTCATAGTTTTTCCTCATTGCCAGTCTCCCAAAGTTGCTGACACTAAATGATTGACAGAAATCCTCCATAGGAAGGCTTATATGGGGACTCAAGAGATGGCTCAGTGGTTAAGAGCACCTATCACTTTTCCAGGGGACTCAAGTTCAGTTCCTGAGACACATATCAGGGATGCAACAACTGACTGGGTCTCCAGTTCCAGGAGATCTGACCCCCTCTTCTCGACTCCTCTGACACCTGTACATATGTGTGCACAAATTGCCACACACACCACACACACACATATGCATAGTTAAAAATAAAATAAATCTTTTTAAAAGCAAGGTTTACATTAGCAAATCTGAGATGCACAAGCACCAAGCAATCCATGAGGCAGCATCTCATAACCAGAGATTCTCAGCCTCTCAACAAATGTATTCACTAATTTCATGATCTTTAGCCACTGTTAGTAGTTGCAAACCTGGAAGAATACACAAACAGCTAAGAGATTTGCCCTCTTATGATCAAATAGAAAGGGAAGACATGTAAGTATTTGCTTGCTAGAAGGTGTGGAGAGGGAACACAAACTTCAGTGTCAGTATGTCATTAGCTTCTAGAGGCAGGATAGTTAACAGCCACAATGACAACTGTGAGGGGTTCTAAAGGGAGGATGACTGGGGGGATGGGGCTGTCATAAATAGACAGGCTGACACAGAAATGGCCATAGGTGTGGTAGAAATGGACAATTGCTAGAAATCAGATTGAGAGCAGGTGGGAAGCTTCCAAGAGGAGGAAGATGGGTTTCCTCATCTCATAGGAAACTGAAGGCTTTTAAGGGTGTTTAACAAAAGTGTTCATATACATCAGCCTTGAGGAGACACTCGTTCACTCTCTCTTCCTCTCAATATATATTTGCTGAGATCCTCACTGAAGGATAAAGTAGCAAGTAACAAAATTGATGGGCTCCTGACCCCTGGGACTCAGGGTTTTATGGGGCAACAAGAATGAACAGACAATACAGTCACACGTGAGTGCATACTAAGTGGGAGACAGGCATGGAGGGCAGGCAAGTACTTAGCATGGTGTGATGGTGTGGATGTGAGATGTCTCTCATAGGCTTATGTGTTTGAACACTTGGTCTTCAGTTAGTGGCACTGTTTGGGAAGACTGTGCAATGGTTAGGAAGCACAGCCTTGCTGGAGGAAATGGGTGAGTAGGAACAGAGCTTGAAGCTTTATAGTCCAGCCTTACTTCCTTCTTACTGTCTACTACCTGATGGCAGATTTAATGTGACCAACTGGTCTCCTATTACTATGCATTTGCTGCCACATCTTCTCTGCCATGGTGAAAAGATTGTCTTGCATATAAGAGGTGAATCAGTGCAGAGAAACTGATGTTAAAGGTAGGTACTGATTGATCAGCGAGAGCCAAAAATTGGGTATCTGTTGCTGGTGGGGTTACAGTATGCATTGGAGTATTACAAACGCAGAAAGACCTCTGGGAAAATGTCAAGATTGGTGTTTCCTAGATGACAAGGGAAGAGTACAGCATAAAAATATGGATCTGGGGGATAGGGATCTACAATACCAAGCAAAGCCAGTCAGGAAGCTACTATATGAGGACATAGAAAGGCTTGCATCCTATAAAAGGTCATCAGCTGCTGTGTGCAGGATAGATCTAAGTGGGCAGGCTGGAAACTCCCTGTTATCCGAAGGAGATTCATGGGCAGCTGCACAGAGCAGTCTTGGCAACTCTGGAACAAAAAGGCCAAGTTCAAACCAGAACTGATAGTTCTTGATGTTGGGGAAGGAGCAATGGAAGCACCCAGGACAGGTTCACACTGGAACCACTGAACTCTGGAAGGAATAATATGTCTCAGAAACAGATAGGCCTGGACTCACTGGAATGCTTAGGTGGTAGGGAAGGAGATCGTTTAATAAGCATAGAGCTTGGAGAAGAAGATGCTTTATGGAAAGATCAAACAATGATTCACAACATGGAGAGATGAAGGAAGATTCTATGCAGAAGGAGAGGAGAGAGTGAAATGTCTGGTGTTAATTTCTGCTCTCCCTGACCTCCCCAGGAAGACCTTACATTGCACCTGACCAACTATCATGAAGCCACCCGACACAGAGATCTCAGTGTGAGGTTCGGGGCCCCCCCAAACGAAAAATGGAAGGTTATTTATCTTATACTCTTAGCAATTGGTGACTGTCCCCTGAATAGAATTTTAAGCAACCAATTCTGCTTTCTGTCACCGTGACTCAGCCTGTCTGTTCATTGGGTCTTTGGACATGCTACAGTGGGACCTAATAGTCCCTGGCTTGATGTCATAGTGCTGAGTTTAGTCTTTTTTCCTTGCCCCAAGATCTAGGCTAACTCTTTGCCACAAGACCTTGTCTTTGTTTGTAGAGGTTACTTACCAACTGAGCACAATCAGGGCTCTAAGGCTCTAAGGGTGATGCTGGTGAATCCAGGCTCAGCAGCCATTTTCAGATAAACCTTGCCTGATTTACACACTGGCATCCCATCCAAATGCAAAATACTACAGCTTCTATTCAACTCACTAACCCTAATTCTTCATCTCCATTCTCCAAGGCTGAAAGTCCCAGTCTTGGTGACACAGAATCGTGCCCTCTCAGAACAAGTCACCAAATGGCTACCAGAAATACTTCTCAGCCTTCAGGCAGATTTGCCTGTATTTCTATTGTTCTTTTTCTTTGGCCCTCTGGTACGCCATCGAATAACTTTGAAATCACTTGAAATAACTCCTCAGGCATGATTCTGGCATTGAATGCACACATCTCCCAGAAGTCTGTTTTGGTACATGGTTCCAAAAAGTCTGACCGTATAAGGAGGTCCACTCAAGTCCAACTTCTATGGCTTCCTTCCTCAGTTCTAGAACTTCCCTGTAGAGGACTCTATTTGAATTTTAGATTTGATATTGTCTGTTTTCTTTGTATCCACACACCATTATTTTTTACATATCCTTATTCATTTCTTTCCTTAGGTATTGGAAGTACATTGTATCACCAGGTCTTCTTCCTTATCTCAACCCTGTGCTAGCCTTTGGCCGCCTCCCCTTTTCTGTGTGTGGTGTTCCAACATGGGCATTACCATAGTTTACGTTCTGTGATGGGTTGAATGCAAATGGCCTTCATAGAATCATATATTTGAATGCTTCGTCACCAGTTAGTCGACCAGTTTGGAAAGGATTAGGAGGTATGGTTCTGTTGGTTGGTGGAGGTGTGTCACTTAGAGTGAGCCCCCCCCCCCCCGCCACTGTTCCCTACAGATCGGCATGTATATAGGACTTTCGTAGGTTGCGATCAGATCATAAGAGCAGAGTATTCATGAGTGGGATCTGTGCCCTTAGAGACGAGACCCCAGAGAGCTGTCATATAAGTTCATGGCTAGAGCCTCTCACCTATGAACTAGGAACCAGACCCTCAACAGACTCTGAACGGGCCTCTCCTGATCCGAAACATTTTAGCCTCCACAGCTGTAAGAAATAGTTATTTTGCTTGTTAGCTATCCAGTCTGTGGGGTTTGGTTATAGCCCACTATGATGCCAGGCTTGGAGTTACTAACAGTCAGCTGGAGGATGGGGGACTTCTGAGGGCTAGTGCATGCCATAGAACTTGTTATGATGGGAATGGGAGATGCTGAGGAGAAACAGGGCAAAGGGCAGCAGAGAGCCATGAGGTGCAGAGGGCTCTGGCTCTGTTTTCCATAGCCCAGGTATCTAATAAGAGACTAATCCAACAGGAACCTGCAGGAGTGAAGCCATGAACCAGAGACACAGGGAGGGAGGAGAATACAGACAGAGAGTGTGTCCTAAGAGGAGACAGGAGGCAGTGCCTCGGAGCACAGCATGGGAGTGAAGAAGAGCTGTAGATAGGGCCTGATTCCAAGGCCACACTGTCTTTTTGAGCTGCTGTAACAAAATGCTACAAGCTGGTTGCTTATAAGCAACCAAAGTTTCTTCCTACAGTTCTGGAGGCTGGAAGGAAAAGAGGGAGGGATAGCCAGAGCTGGAGTCTAATGATGGTTTACTTTTAGGGTTCACCTGAAGTGATGAAAGGCTTCCTCACAGTGCGTTCGGATGGCTAGAGGAAGCTCCACTCCCTTCAGGAGACTTGGCCTCTAGCGCTGGATCACTTCCTGGAGGACAGACCTCCTCATACTGTCTATCTTACTGCAGTAAGGTCAGTATCACAAGTTCCTCAGATGGCTTTGGGGGTTGCTTCTTGGAATGAAGTTAACCTGCACTAGGAGTTGGGTTTGTTCTCATGCTTGTTCAGATCACTTGGTGGAATCTCAGTAAACATGAAGGCTTTATGCAGACACAGCTCAGAGGAAGGAATGCCAGAGGCAGGGGAGGAGGGATGACAGACTTCAGCTTGGGTACATGGGTGGTGCTTGAAGAAGCCGATTATTTCCAGGCCTGGGGTGGCAAGGCCTGAAGGAGAGAGGCTGGTGTTTGTCTGGGCTCCTCTCTATGTGGGTGGTGGGTGCAGCTGCATCCCTGAGGCCTGCATGTGGGTGGTCTCTGGCTTCAAGGAGGAAAGGCTGCTCTACCTGAGAGGGAGGAGGGGAGGTAAAAGGCGGAAGTTGAGAGAGGCAGAGGCAGTAGAGGGGCTGGGAGCAGGCTAGGTTGCCTCAACCACCAAAGAGCACCGGGCTCTCTCTAGTCTGTTTCTGCAGACGCTGTGCAAGATCCTTCCAGAATAATCTCCCACCTTCCCCACTGCGCAGCCTAACCAGCCTCAGACTGGGGTGGAAGAGTACCTGAGCATCCTGTTGGAACAATGATAGAGGATGATGGGACAGGGGAGAGAGAGCTCTGTCAACAAAGCACCTGCCAGGCAACCATGAGGATTTGAGTTTGATTCCCAGAAACTATGCCAGGAAGCCTGCTGTGGCCACACATGCTTATAGTCCAGAGGTGGAGACAGGAGAATCCCTGGACCCTGCAGGCCAACTTACCTGGCCTCCCTGGCAAGATCCAGGTTGTTGAGAGATCCTTGTCTCAGAAAAGCTGGACAGCACTTAAAGAGTGACAACTGAGGTTGTTCTCTGGCACACACACACACACACACACACACACACACACACACGCACACATGCACACATGCACCGCTGTTGACTTACTGCCCTCTGAGACAGCTAAGGAGATTTGCTAAGTAGAACATAGCTTATCAGTTCATAAAAACATCACAGATAGGAAGATAATTGTCTGAGATAAGTCTGTCTCTAAAATAATTCTATCCAAAAAGATAGTCCAAAAAAAGAAAGAAATTTATGTATTACCTCTCTTTCCTTTCCTAAAGTTGTTGTTTATTACTGTTGTTATTATTAGGTTTCAGACCCAGGACAGGGGGCTGAGGTACATATTTTACATGCCAAAGCAGACCAGGCCTCCAGGTTTTCCCAGCATCCCTCAGTACCTACCTGGCATACCCTGCCCCCAACCCTCCCCCCAACTCTCCAACCCAGAGGCTGTGCTGCCCTTCCCCCAGAGGTTCTTCCCAATATAATACAGACATTTTGCTCTCTCCTTGTTTCTCTTCTCTCTCCTCTTTCCCTCCCTGCATGGGCTTTCTCTCTCACCCCTCCCTGCTTTCTTCCTCCCCATGGCAATAAACCTGCATATACATATTTTAGTCTGTTTTGAATTGGCTCATTTCGCTGTCAGAGAAAAACCTATCAGTTATTATCTCCTGTTGGTCCTTTGCTGACTTCATACATGTTAGCAGTGCATTCTGGGCACCACCCACCACTCCGCTCTTACCCACTTCCCTCCTCCCTACTGGTCACTTTCTTAGGATCAAGCCTTTGAGGTTTATTGTGAGACCCATTTGTTTTATCAGAGCCATGTGTGCAAGTGTTGTATTGGGACTGACTCTGCCGCACTCTGTGCTGTCCATGGGTCCACACTGTTACGCAGACCCGAAGCAGGCTTCTTCCATAGTTGACTATGATTTCCATGGCTGTGTCTTGCCCAGAAGACACATTTCTCAGCTGTCTGGCCATCTTCCGGCTCTGACAATCTCCTCCCACAGTGTAACATCTGTCTCCACAGCTTTGATGGAAGCTGTGGGCTCTGCCTCCATAAATATGATCTAATAGAACTTTGATCCATCTTCAAGAAAAACTGAGCTGCGTTTTGAGAGAACATTCTGCTAAAAACTAAGCTGCGTTTTGAGAGAACATTCTGCTAAAAACTAAGCTGCGTTTTGAGAGAACATTCTGCTAAGATTCCAACTTCCGAGGGAGAAAAATGGCTTCCTGCTTAGCCTCATATGGCTCTGGCCAGGATTAGATTTCAGTGTGTACAAAAAGGGGGTCGGGGGAGCAGCCTGTTCAAGGCAAGATGAGGAGAATGGAGAAGCACTAGGACCTGAGCAAGTCATCATACACCCCTGAGCCCTGTGTCCCCATGTAGAACCAGAGGAATGAAGAGAAGGTGGTCTCCTAATACCGACCCACCCAGGTCTCCCAATCTAAAGGTCTTAGCACAGTGGCGCCTGGGGGGGAAGACAGACAGTGCCTGCTCAGAGCCACGCCTGTCCCATATCCCATTCATATGCCATCCTTTCTCTGTCAGGACTCATATATGACACTGCACTTGGTGAACTAACACCTTCCTCGCCATGGCTTTCCCTGCCTTCTTTTTTGCCTTCTCTTCATTAAGATCTGACCATTCACAACAGTAACTAATAAAACAACATCAAAGATATTTTGCTTATTGTTGGTATGCAGATCCTCTGGGCAAAGGGCAGGGATGGTCTGCTGTGGTGTGAATTTGGAATGTCCCTCACGGGCTCAAATATTTGAACTTGAGCCCCAGCTGGGGCCACTGTTAGGGGAGGTTTAGGGAAGCATTTGGGAGCGGGGGGGGGGGGGTCTCACTAGAGAAAGTGGGTCACTGAAGGCGGGCTTTATATGCATCCCTACTTCCTCTTTACTTTCTGCTTTCTGAGGGCAGATAAGGTGTCATCAGCCAGCTGCCTCTTCCTGTCATCATTTTTTCCTTACTTGCTGCCAAGTCATTCTTCCATGATGGGCTACGTCACTGAGGAACCATGAGACAAAATGACCCCTTTCTCCTTCAGTTGCCTTTGTCAGAGTGTTCTGTCATGGAAAGGTGAAAGGAACTATGTATGGCATAGCTGTACTTACTGCTGTGTCCCACACTTGCCTCTGATGCAGAGAAGCCACCCACCATACGAACACTGCGCACAGGAGCACTCATATCTGTGCATGTATCTGGGGGAGTCGTTCAGAGTCCATTAGCCAGACAGCAGCACACAGCCCATTCCTTCTGTCTTTGGGGGCTCTAGTGATAAGAAATAATTAGGAAATCACTTAAAAGTTCCCGTTCTGTTTGTTCTGGCATAAGACAGACAAGCTCTTTAGGAAGGGAAAAAAAGGAGTCTAAGTGAAAGGCACTTGTTTTTCTGGCCTTTTGTTTTGTTTGTGTGGGTTTTGTTGTTGTTGTTATTGTTGTTTTTGTTTTGTATGGACGTTGTTGCTGACAAATCCAACTTATATAAATTTGTCAGGAGCTTCAGTCTTCTGGGGAGCCAACTCTTGTTCAGTGTGCCCATGTTTACCATGAGGGTGCTTCCTTTGCCCTCACCGGTGGATCTCTTTCTGAAGATGTGTGAAGTAGAAACTTCTAGTTTCTTTGGAAAGTTAGTTATGGTAAATGATAGTTTGCTGGGGCACACAGGTCAAAGGATGTCTTGCTAAGCAGGCATGTGGAAAAAACATGTTTTCCTGAAGCAGACACAGGTGAAAGGATGCTTTGCTGGAACAGACACAGATGAAAGGATGTTTGGCTATAGCAGACACCTGAAAGGACCCAGGATGAAGGAGAATAAATATGACTCCACAGGGAATGGGAGTCAGGCACTGAGCATTGGTTTGGTTTTCTCTATTGCACTATTCTTCACTGAAGACACGCATGTATTAGTTCGCCTTACATAGCGTTGCTGAGGTCAACTTGTGCTAACACTGGCATTGAGAGAAACTTGCCCAAGAACTGCTTGTGAGGTTCCTGTTGCAGCTTGCTGCTTCTGTGGCCTCGCCTTAGGCCGGTTGGGAAGCCTGGTGGTTTCTTCAGGATTGAACTACTGCTGCTGGTTCATGTCCAGTGCCTGCTGAGAGGACTGGACTGAAGCTGCTGGTTCGTGCCTGGTGTCTGCCTGTCCAGAGGGCTGGTCTGTAGTTGCTGAATTTAATGTTTGCTATAGGACTAAACCACTGAGAAAAAAAATCAAGTGTACCCCCAAGAACTATTGCTAGACAGGTCCACTTCCCTAATATCCTAATAACTTTTCTTTTCCATTACCTCTGCTGGGTTGTGGGCTAGAGGAGAGGTTAAACCCTTATTTACAGTAGGTTGCAAAAACCTATGCCTCCAGGTGTCACCCAGCTTTAAATGGTCACTGTGCTCTTCCTATAGCTGATGATGCAGCCCTCCACTAGCATCCTCATCCACACACAAGTCACTTAGTGTAACACAGTCACAGTGTTTGGTAGTCCACACAAAAAGATGTGGTAGGCATTGCTGTGACTTTAAGAGACATGAGGGTTGGTCCCAAAAGGCAATGTGAGCAGATAAAGAAAAAGAGAATGGGAGATCAAAGACAAAAAAAGAGGATGAAGGAGATGGGGAGGAGGGGAAGGAGTGGGTGGAGAAAGAGGAGGAAGACAAAGAGGAAGGAGGGAAGGAGATGGTGACGGGAAGAAGGGGACACTGGAGGGAAAGGGGAGCACAGAAACCCATCAGCACATCTCCGACCTCACATACTCATCTGTCAATTAGACGTTTCAAAACTACTGTCTTCATAGCTACAGAATACACATTATGTCATTCTTAACTACAGTCACTATGACGATCAGTGACACCTCCCATTTCACTGAATCTCTGTACCTTTTGATCAAGATCTCCCATACCTGGGATGGCTGCCTTTCTGCTCTCTGCTCTACCGAAGTCAAGTCTTTTAGATTCCACACGCAAGTGAGCATAAGCAGTATTTGTCTTGTCTTTCTGATATTCTCTCTGTTTACTATATATACTGTCACCAAAGTCAGGATTAGGTTCGTTTTGTGGGTGCACAGTCTCTCACCCATTCTGTGTATAAACCATCTTCTTCCTCATCTGTCCATCATTCTATAGACTCTTCAGTTGCTTCCTTAGATTGCTGCTGTGAAACTGACTCTAATAGATGTGAGAATGTTGGTATGTGTTTCACATCCTGTGTCAATCTGGATGCCCAGATGTGGAGTTTTACAGGCTTAGAATCAGGCCGCGTGTGTACAGGCATTTGTACATATGTGTGCTTAGATATATATGAAAACTAGGACATGTATTTTATGTATTCTATAATTGCAACATTGTATCAAGCTCCAGTGTGTGTTCTTTGTTCTTCTGTCCCTTAAGAATACACTCTGAAATATTTGTGTATGTTAAATCTTGAATTTGCTGCCCCTATGCACAGGCATTGGTATGCTGTGACTCATTCCTCCTTACTAGGCATTTGGGAACTTTGCATATTTTTCCATCTTAAGTAATTCTGCCAGGAATGTCTTTCCAGATCAACCTTTGTTTTTCACCTTGGAGTGAACTGGGTCAGAGGGCATTTACATTTTAAGCTAGAACTGCATTTAGAATGAGGGGCTCAAGCACAATAAGGAATTTCCAAGAGTAGCAAATCCAATTGTCTTTAGGGGGCTAAAAACCTTCTCTCAGGGGTCACCACAGGAGGTAGCTGAGTCTACTGCACTTATTGATCTACACATACATATTCAGTGTGTGTGTGTGTGTGTGTGTGTGTGTGTGTGTGTGTGTATAGCAGCTACACTCTTCCTGACCTCCTCCCCACACAGTCCTCCTTTGCATGGCGGGACACACTAACTGGAGCCCTTAGGCTCAGCAGTACAAAGCAATGGTAGCCCCCAGATGATCCAGGGGGGCTTCACAGCCTTCAAACAGCACACAGCTGACCACAGGCTACTGTCTCTGGATTTCTGGGATCTTGCCAAGGAGGCAATCAACTGGGGGAAAAAATGCCACAGCTCACACCAGCATCTAGAAAGAAAGACAAATAAAAGGTAAATCTCTTCCTAAACAGAAAATGGTTGTGCTCCATAAAGCACATTTGAAGTCACAGCTGTTAGGCATCTAGGGTATCTAACAACTGCCTTCTTGTTGATGCCTTTAAACCTGTTTTTACATGATTCTAAAACTCGGGTACCTGCTCTAGTGTGCCCACTAGGGACTCGAGAATAATGTTTGTATTGTGTAGGAAATACCAAGGGCTGTCTCCAAGCATGAGGGCAAGAGTTCAGATTCCCCAGCACCAGATACTGACTGCACAGCTGTGGTAACTAGCCTGTGGTCCCAGAAATAAGAAGACAGAAGACCACCCCCACCTCTATCCGAGCAAGCTGGGTAGCTTCAGGTTCAAGTGAGAGACCTTACCTGGATACTTAAGGTGGAGAGTAGTTGATAAAGGTATTTGTTATTGTTGGGGTCACGGGGAACACAAAGTATGAGGAAAGGACCACTGTCTTAGGGTTTTACTGCTATGAAAAGATACTATGACCAAGGCAACTCTTATAAGGACAACATTTATTGGGGCTGGCTTACAGGCTCAGATGTCCATCACCATCAAGGCAGGAACATGGCAGCATCTAGGCAGGCATGGTGCAGGAGGAGCTGAGAGTTCTACATCATGTTCTGAAGGCTGATAGGAAATCAGCTTCCAGAAAGTTGGGATGAGGGTCTTAAAGCCCACACCCACAATAACACACCTATTTCACAAGGCCACACCTCCAAATGATGCCATTTCCTGGGCCAAGTATACTTAAACCATGACAAATACAAAGTCAGAAATATACCAAAAGTAACTTTATTCACTGCAGAAAAATACTTCTAACGTATTAGGGTAGCTGTCAGTCTCAGGAGCTGACATATGACCTTGAAAGGTCAAAAGCAATCTCCTATTGAAGCATAAACCCACAGGCAGATGTTCAGGGAATAATAAAAAAGACATTTGTAAATAGAGGGTTAGTTCTTTGGCCCAGGGTGTGGCAGACAGCTGGAGTGGGTACAGACTAAAAGCTATATTCTAATAGCAGTGGTCTACCTCAACCTTTATGAGGCTCATGCAGGCCAGGTGGATGGACTACACCAGACAAAAATGTGGGACTTGAGGACATGCAGTAAGATGGGGGGGTATGGGAGGGGTGCAGACCATTGCCTCAAATGGCTCTGTGCTTTTTATTATGAAATACAATTCAGCAGTGGGTGGGGGTATCTGGCAGGCCCAATGCCAAGGTGTCTCCCTGAGATCACACCATGTGACAGATCTGGTACATAAGAGATCTTTATTTGAGGGAAGGGAGGGGTGTGAGGACCTGGAGAAGGGGTAGAGGCAAACAGACTGGAGCAGAGCCATGAGGGCAGAGAAGGACAGAAAGGGGGAGAGAGAGGCCAGCCAGGAACTTGTGGGAATAGAGAGAAAAAGAGACTGGAGTGCTGAGAAGTCCTTTTATATGCCAGGCCACTTGCACCTGGTGGGCTGCAGGTACTGGCAGCAGATGATGACATAAGCAGATGCCAGGTTCCTGGGAGGAGCCCAGTGGAATCACCTGTAAGCCAGCAACATCTGACATCAGCCCCTACCCTCCATACACATATGCACACACATGTGCACGTACACACACACACACACACACACACACACACACATGTCTGTACTCCACACAGTCATAGAACAAACATAAATAAATCAAAATCACATAGGAGCAGGACACTTCTCTGCTAGCCAGTGGACATTGGAACTGCTCCACAGAGAAGAGTGAGACACTAAAAGATTCTGTTGCTTCAACAAATACTCACTGATCACCGACAGCTTAGTCTTCCGTGGCAGCTGGGCAGAATTTGGAATCACCTAGGAGACACACCTCTAGGTGTATCTGTGAGGATGTTTCCAAAGGAGTCTGAGGGAGGATGCTATACCCTGACTGTGGGCAGCATCATCCTATCAGCTGGGGTCCTAGACCCTGAAGGAAAAGCTTTCTGTGAGCAGAGTGCCAGCATCTACCTCTGCTTCCCGACTGCACATGCAAAGTGACCACGTGACCAGCTGCCTTAGACTCTTGTCACGGGAAGAAATGATCGTTGTGCTCCAGTTTCAGTAGGAAGCACGCTGGAGGCCTTTAGAGAGTCGCAGAGCAGCAGGAAGGTGGAGTGGTGGCGGCCCCTCTCTCCTCTAGCTGCCCTCTTGTGTCTTCCTGTCTCACAGTTCTGGAAGTTTGAGAGCTCTTGGCAGTCTGCTGAGGGGCGGAGCCTATGATAAGAAGAGGGAGTGGTCTCAAACCCCAAGGTTAGATAAGGCTTTGTGTTCTCAACCTGTAGAACGGGCATCTGGGCAAAGGGGATTGGCTAGAGTATGAATGTTTGTACCACATGCCCATGAAAGTCAGAAGAAGGAATTCTCTTAGACCTGGAGTTACAGATGCTTGTGAGCTACCCTGTGGGTGCTGGAAATTGAGCTTGGGTCCTCTGCAAGATCGTTCAGTGCTTCCCACCACTGAGCCATCGCTCCAGCCCTGCAGCTCTCTCAGGAACCAACCTTTGAGGAAAGGGGCAGAATTTTTCATTATCGGAGACTTTAAAAGCCATTGTCTCACACCGAATTCACACTCCAGCCATCTTTTCCTCTGTGCCCGCATCCCTTTCTGCAAATCGAGTCTCTTGCATTTGTCACCGCAGAGTGATGGTTCCCCATACCACTGTCCCTCTCTACCATAAGCACCTGGGTCCTCCAACCTTAGGCCCCCATGAATCCTTCCTTTCTTGATTCGTTTTTATCTGTCATTTTGTTACAGCACCAAGAAAAGTGACCAATACAGACACAGATATGAGAGGTCCCATGTCACAGAGTTGCCATGAAGGATGACAAACATAGTCCATGCACTGTATTCACATCTCTGTACACCAGACACTTTACTGACAACAGAGTTCTGGCCTGCCTTGACCCTGATTGTATAGATCATGGTTATCCACCTTTAGAATAAATTCTCACACAAGAGCAGCATGTATCACCTTCTCTCCAGCATCCTAACACTGTCTCTATGTCCTCTCCACAGAGGACTCAGCTTCTGGCTCCTGTCCTTCTGTCTGAAGCAATAGCCCATACCCTTTCTGCTGGGTACTCCATGAATTTAGCCCTCTGGGCCTGCATCACTTCCTAAGGTATTACAACTTGCCAGAGTCTCTTAAGTAGACAGTCATACTCTGACATGTTCCCATGGTTCTGATTACACATCTCTGGCATGCAGTTACTGTGACAGTACATGTAGACAGTGGTTTCACACATATTCAGAGTATCGCTAGCCAGTTGCAATGGAATTCAAGCTCTTATGCCTCATTCATGCCCTTTAAAAATACTGCCTGAATAAATAAGTCAACCAATGACACTGAGTTGGATGAATATGCACTACACACACACACACACACACACACACACACACACACACATACACAGGATACACCCTCAAACAATGTTTTCCTGAGACAATCAGAAAATGAGCTCAGAGTGAATTTCCAAAAAGTGACTTGCCTGAACCCAGCTCTGCCCCACTGTCCCAGCACAGTGGGATCAGTGTGAGATCTCACTTGATGCAGAATGCTAATCTGTGTCACTGAAGCTATGACCAGTGATGTCTAAGGAGCCTAAAGACATAGCCCCAGGCTCATCTTCCTAACTGTTGTCAGATGAAACCCAGGAAAACAGTGTCTCAAAGGCTGAGACAGCCATGGCTGTTATCAAATGTCACCTCCATGCCATCTGGGTATAAATTGAACCCAAAGCTTAACTGCACAGTCTAGAATAGGCAGAGTACCTCTGAGATGTCCAGGGCCCCCCTCTCTTGTCTCTTTCTTCTGTCCTGAGGCCCCTGTTGATAGTGCTGATGGACTCCGAGCCCAGGATCCCACCTCTGCACCACTTCCTACAAACGCAGCCAGAGACTTGTCAAACCAGCACAGAGGCTTCCTTTGCCAAGGTTACCATCTCATGGTTCAGGCGTGAACCCTGCTGGCCACCCTGCATGTTCAAGTACACATCCTTCTCCTGCCTTTCTGAATTTCTTCTTTCTGGTGTGGCCAAGACATACCCCACTTGATTCTAACCAATGGTTAAGCATTTTCTTAGCCCCTGAGAGCATTAGCTGCTAAGGGCACTAACAAAATATCCCAGAGAACACCGGAAGCACCCAGCCCCTCCAGGTAACCACGGGAGGGAAGGAAGTCTTTGGATATTGAAGGAAGATAAGAGGATTCAAGAGATGGCAAGATTTGGTGTATTGGAACATGTATCCTGTGAGAACAGGGCTTGCTTCTGGAGTGGGAGAGAATTAGCTCCCAAAGGTTTGGTAGCACACTTCCTTCTTTTACCTTGGACATGGCTGTATAAACATGGCAACTTAGAGAGAGAACAATGTTCTGAGGACAGCACAGATAGCTTTTGGTGGAAACGCTATTCTCAAATTTTAGAGCACCATAAAAAGCTTGAATAAGGTGTCCAGCTAAAATATGTCAGTACCTTCGCTTTGTACCAACACAGACCTGGAGGAAAATGCCATAGGCAAAGAACTCTATGTACCGGCAACCAAGACAAAATATCTAGGAACATTTTTTGGGAGGTGTGTAAAGTCTGAACGAACACTTCACAGAGGCCAGAGAAGGTTTAATCTTGTTCCTTAAGAAGTACAGTTGACATTAAAGTCCCCACAGTCCAGGTGTGTCTTGTTCCCTCTACCAGATGCCAATCTCATTTCCCTCAGCTGCTCTGGTGTCTTGTGTTCCCTGTGCTGTGACTGAATGTGGTGGACTCTGACCCATCCCTGCTGCGTGCTCATGACATCGAGTTTCTGGTACCCGGCAGGGGGCCGTGAAGCTCGTCTGTGTTAGAAAGTGAAGATAAGGATGATTGTGAATGTATGCTGTTAGAATCGGACCTCCAGAGGCTCTGAGGTTAAACTCTGGAATGCAAAGAATGCTTATGAACCCCAGCGGCTCCAAGGCCTCTGCCAGTTTCCTCCTGGACTCAACAATGCATTTAGATCTTAAGGCACAGTCATGGTTCCTGCCCTGGGGTGGAAAGAGGGCAAAGAATGCTTCAAAGAATGCTCTGAAGTTAGAAGGTTTCTCTGACTTTTTCTTTTTCTTTTTTCTTTTTTTTTTAAGGCAGTGCTGTGGATGAATGAAGCTTTTTGAAATATTCTAGAGACTTCCTCTAGAAATGGTAATATATCCCGAACTGCAGTGTTGATTAACTACCAATGCAACAAGAGAGACGCTTTTTATCTGAAACTAAACTGACTCCATGAGAGCGGCTCCTCTTGCCTTTTTAGAGAGTAGAAATCACATTAGGAAGGAAGAAGCAGCTGCTAGGAATGGATGCCACATCACTTGGAGAAACCCAGAATCCAATAGGAGAAAGGAGAAGGAGGAGAATGGGGAGGGGCCTGGGGCTAGAGAGGGAGGAAAAAGGGAGAGAGAGGGGAGGAGAAAGGGAAGAGGAAGAAGGAAGTGGGAGATGGATTCAGGAGTCATTCCTTAATCCTGGTGTCTGGTGAGAACTCCAGGATTTTCAGAGTACTCCATTAAGTCTGGCACCTGAACAGGGGGTGCCACTCAAGGGAAGGGAACCTCCTCATGCAGTTCTGAGCAGAGGGTGGGAAGCTGCTGTGGGGAGGAACAGGGCACTGCTGAAAGTCAACTGTGATATGCAGAGATCTCCAGGAGACTTGGGCGAGGGCTCAAAACAAGAAGAGGACATCTTGGTGATCACTCAGTAAGGAGTGTTCCAAGAAGGCACGTCTGATGCCAAGGCCACCCTCACCGGCAGGACAGACCACCCCTGTTGCTGAGAAGCCTGAAGCATCTGCAACCTGGAACACATCCACAAGTTAACTAAAGACATGCAAGGGAGGACATAGCACAGATAAATGCCGGAGGATGTGGATGTCTGAGCAACACAGGGAAAGACTGGGGGAAAGCACAGCCACGAGCAGGGCCAGGCTCAGTTGGATTCTGCAGGACAGGTTTATAGAATTAGTAGAGGGCAGAAGCTTGGCCTCATATACAACAATTAGAACACACTGAGGGAACAGGAAAGAGGCTTTCTTCAGCAGTGTAAGCTCTTGTCTGTCACCCACTGTAGATGTGGGAACAGAGACAGTGAGAGTCCAGCATGGGACCAGCATCCATGCATGGACAAGACACTCTTGGCTTTTATAACAAGTAGTATTAATTGTCAACTCATTGGACTCTAGAATCACCTGGGATGTGAGCTTCTGAGCGTGCCTTAGGGGCTTGTCCAGATAGTGTTTACTGACCTGAGAAGGCCCATCTTAGCTATAGGCTGAGCTGTTCCCTGACTGGGCTCCTGGCTGTATAAAATTGAGGGTCTAGTTGAGCATAAGCATCAGCACCCTCTCTCTTGACTGTGGACGTAATGTCACCACCTGCCTCAAGTTGTCCCTAAACTTCTCCGTGATGGCCTATGACATCGAACTGCGAGTAAAGCAAACCCTGGTATTGTCCAGACATTTTCTCACAGCCACAGAAAGGGACCAAGGCAGCCCCATTCTGCCCATTCTCAGCATCCTTTCCAAACTCACAAGCTGATTACACGGCCATGGAGTTTACAGAGGGCTCTGGGCAGCCCTGCCGCAGGGTAAAAGTGGTGTTCAAAGGATCCAAAACCAGGAAGAAATGAACCACTCGGTAGGATTTGGAAGTTCTTAAGAATACCTGAGTGGTGATATTTAGAACTTCGCTAAATAGAATTTTCTGGATCCTTGGATTCAGTCACGCAGGGACAGTGTGGTTCATTTGGTTAAGCATTCCTTAAATAGGGCCCAAAAGACTCTTAGGAGTTTACCAGCATTAGAGAAATTCTGCAGCGGAAGTATGCTGTCAACAGGAGGCTGCCTGGAGCAAGGACGGAGTTCAAAGATTCTAAACGGAAACACAGGGAAAATCTAACCAGCTATTAATCTTTCTGTGAGACCTGATACATATTTTCCTATTTTCATAAAACCAAGAAGCTGAAATGCTCTTAAGTACTAACCACCAAGTTTAGAGGGGAGCTGACCAATAAAACCAGGGCAGTGGTGACCCATCCTGCCACTTGGCTAAGACAGTCACTGCTCATGATGGGGCTGGGGTGACAGCCATGACTAACAGGCCACTTCACTGAAAACTGCCTTGGTGGAGCATGGCCTGAAGCCCATTGTCCAGTTTGTCATTGTAAAGTGGGCCCACTTTGTTTTGGTACAAACATAGTCAACTAAATGCAGGACAGCAGACAAGTGTCCTCTGACTACAGTTCAGCCATCTTTCTTTCCTCTCCAGGCCCACAGCTTCAGAAAGCAGTAGGAAGCTTTCAGGAAGGAAGACCCTTGCGTCCCTCAGATGTGGTTCCAGGGATATGGATACAGGATCGTTCTCTTCAAATTGAATACACATGTGTGTGCCTACATACACACGTATACCCACACAGTGCAAGTTAAGATGTCAGGAGAGACAAAATAACTTTAGTGGATGAGGAATGTTATCAGCTGGAAGGCACAGAGAACAGAGAGACATCTCTGTTCGTCTTTCCTTCCTTTCCCTCTCTGTGTCCCCCGCCACGTCTCTTCCCTCCCTCCCTCACACCCCACCTCATTACTCCCTTTCTTCCTTTTGTGTACACAGGAACACAACACACACATAGACACAGTCTAGCTTGGCTCTAAAAGTCAGCTGTTCTAGTTGCTAAATCCCTGCTCCTGCTCTGTCCTGGGACACAGACACACAACGAAGGGGGCTGGGGCCTTCCGCTCAACCTCTCCAGAGCTGGCTGCCTGCAAATGGCAGTCATGAGCCCCATAGGCTTACTCAGCCTGTGAAATGCATGTGAGGTGTGCTGGGTTAGAAAACACATAATGGATTTTTGAAGATACACTGAACAGTGTAAAAATCCTGCTCACAGTGGCTCATATTAGTTATATAGTGAAGTAGTAATGTCCTGAAAAAACTGGGTTAAATATACTTATTAATTCGAGATAATCAAGCCTAATCTATTTGGCCTATGTGTCCATCGGATAGTCACGTCTTATGGTCTTATGCACTGCTCATATTCTGTTCTGATGGGAGGCATCTAGTCTGTAAATGTTGAGACAGTCTGTCCTTTGGGCTGTGACTTCCCTATCTGAGTTGAGTGTATTTTGTAGGTTCAAGGGCACTGGGAAGCAGAGCAGGATGAAATCAGATGACTGGCAGGGCTATCGGGTGCACAGTGTGTTTGGTTAGATGATAGAGCTCTCATCCCTGCCCACTGCTAGAGCTTCTTCATTACTTAGACACCTCCGAGCCGTGACCTAAAAGAAACGAGCGCTTAGCAACCATCAGTCACTCCTTCCAGGAGGCGTGAGGTGACGGCCCTGCATAAGATTGCAGTTCTTTGAGCCACAGAGCCATCAGCCCATAAGCTATCAAATCTCCTCGCCATCCTACAGCACACACAAATGACTGGAGGTAATGTATTTGCCAATACCACTGGTCGCAGAGGTCACACTGTGGTGCACGGCCCCTTGTAGCCAGCAGCCCCTCCAGCCAGCAGCTTCTCAGATGCAATCAGCCAGCTGAAGAATCCTCACTCATTCCCATTTGACACAAGCCCATTTTCTACAAGTGACCCATTTTCCCCCCCTGTGGGAAGCCAATTTCGGGAAGGAAGGCAATGAAAGTCCGGGTTGGAAAATTCATAACCATTCACTCAGAATGCTTCATATGGGACGTGGCTGTGGAGACACAGACTCGCTTCTCATAATGCAGGAAGTACCGGGATTTGGCGTCTTTCAGTTCGACTACTCATCTGGCTGCAGGGGAAGGCTGGAGAGGTAGGTTTCTTTTTTGGCTGGAGCCTGTCCCTAAAAGCTTGTGACCTAAAAGAGGTCCTCCAGCTCCTTCCTGCTGGTTTCTGACTCAGTTATGTAATAGGGCATCCAAAGATACTTAAGACAAGGCTTGCAGATACAAGCTATGGGATGCCCTGCTTACGTCCCTCCTGGGACTGCCACTCTGGTAAAAATAAAATGTTAATGTTTGTTGAGGCCTCAGCAACTGCTTCACCCCTCCTGGCTTGCAGCCTCAGAACTTTGCTATTTCTAGAGGAGACAGAACTGGTCCTGTCCTTGAGCCAATAGCAGCGAGTTCACCACCTGCCTAGAGACCCTCTCCTAGCTTCCAGTCTTCCATCTTAGATTGACCCATCTTGATCAAGTCCTCAATTAGTATATCAACATTATTATAAAGCACGTTATTGTATGTTGTGTTATTTTGTAGCATATCGTTACTAGCAGTAATCATTAGCATAAAGTTCTTAACACATTCTACTTTCTTTGGGTACAGAGCTGTAGACAAAACTCACCTTTTGTATGCTTAGCAGTTTATTGTCTGTGTAGGAAGGAAATGCAGAGAGAGGGGGGAGGGGAGAAAGAAAGAGAGAGAAATATATAAACTGAGAAAACTGAGAGAAGAGAGGAGATTAATATTTAGTATCTAAAAAAAAATTTTAGGTGGTTGTTATAGGTAAATTGTGTTGTACCAAATTTACACAGAAAGTCATAACTTCTAGTACTTCAGAAAGGATGACCTTTCTTGGAAATAGGGTTGCTGTGGAGCAACTAGTGGGGTGCACCCTTCTATAATACAGTTGATGTTCTTACAAGAAAGGGAATATTAGGGGAGGGCATACTTGATGTTCAGATTATGCTTGTATAAATGAAGCTTTTAAAATTAGCAATGGCAATCTGGACACAGGCCAAAGTGTCAATATGGAGACAAAGAGAAAAGAGGAGGCAGAGATTGGATGATGCATCTGTAAGCCAAGGGATGCTATAGGTCACCAGGTACCACCTGGAATTATCTCTCTCAGGTCCCTCAGGGGGAACCAGCCTGGTTCCAGCACCTGAGCCCAAACATCAGCCTCCAGAACTGCTGGACAGCATTTCTGATCATGCAGCTCCACACCCATGAGATATGAAATATGGATGGCTGCATCAACTCTGAGAAACTTCCAGGAGGCCCATCGAGATCCAGGTAACAGAGCCAATGCTTTATTGTGGCCTAAAGAAACAGCACAATTCTTCTTTTCTCTTTCATGTGCTCAGTGTGCAGCTTGAAACAGCTCATCACCATTACCCCCAAAGCAGTGGAGCTCAGCTGAAAATCTGGAGTAGAGCTGCACTGTGGAAAGGTGTATCTCTGCCCTTTGTCCTTCATGATGAGCCAGATCCTTCCAATGCCTGAGACAGCTACCCAGAGCCTAGAGGAACCTCTCCCTTCTCCCAGCATAGTTGCTCAAAAGGTGGTCCCCTGGAGGGGGTTCCAGAGACTATAAATGATGTCATTCAACTTCCTTTTTTATTATGTGACCAACTGTTTGATGTTGCCAAAGTGACTACAGAAAATAGAGGAACTGGAAGTAGCCATTTTGACCATTCCCAGCAGATAGATGCCCAGAGGTAGATCAGAAGGACAACCGGTGTTACCAAGAAAATTCTTGATGTCACCGGAGGACCATTCATTTTGTTAAGTCTTGAGACGTCAGGCCATGGCTTCTTTGTTCTCTGTGACACATTGATATTTGGGTTACATCACTGCTGGCAAACTGGAATTCTCGTTGGCTCAAGAAAAGCAATCCTGTGGTTCATTTTAAACTCCAAGCCAAAGGGCCTCTTTCTTTTCTTTCTTTTTTATTTATTCATGGAACACTGATGTTACTTGGACAAAATAACTGATGTAGGTACGTCAACTTGACTTGGCAAACGTTCTTGAGGTGTGTGTGAGCCTGTCTTCTCAAGGAAAAACATGTCCAGTCTATGTTGTCCAGGATGGGATTTTAGTTTCAAGCACAGGTTAGAATTTAGGAAAACTTGAATCTGTTACTGTGAGCATATCACTCCGATTTCTCCATGGCTGGCAGTGAGCTGAATGAATAAGGCTTCTGATACCGTGTAATAAGATGTGTCCATATTGGCTAGGGTCCCTGACATTGTCTTTTATGCCAGGGCGTGACATAAAAACCAAGCATGGATTGAGTTCTATTCCAGAGATTCATCGATTTAAGAAAAAATTTACTTACTTACTTACTATTTAGTGTGCATTAGTGTTCTGCCTGAGTGTACTTCTGTGTGAGGATGTTGGATCTCCTGAAACTGGAGTTACAGACAGCTGCCATGTGGGTGTTGGGAATTGAACCCAGGTCTTCTGGAAGAGCAACTAGTGCTCTTAACCCCTGAGCCGTCTCTGCAGGCCCAGTCATGGATCCTAATATAACAATACAAAATACCCACTGTTCTGGCTTCATACTCCACACTGCATTCAATCAATAGGAGCCACCACTTTCTCAGTTTCTCTTTTCTCTGTACTGAAGAGAAACATCCTTGTGCACAAAGCCTGTGGGTGCACGCCTCCCTCTCCTGAGACACACCTGTGTGCAGCTGTCTTTGACACACTCCTCAGTCAAAATAACATATAAGAATAGACTGGATACAGAAACAAGAACCCAATCCCCTTTTAATGAAGGCGGATGTCAAAAAGACTTGAAAAAAATGTAAGGACACCCTGGTCACCACATTTTTATCAAAATGTTATTTAAGCTAATGTGAAACAGGCTCGTGACTATTGTTTCAAAGAAATAAATAAGTATATATAAAAGTTTCTTCATTTTTGACATAATAAATATCCTCTTATATACACCATATTAACAATGTTGGAGTCACAGTGGCTTTTATTGGTATAAAGGGAGCCTGATACTGTAAGGTTTGAGGATTACTAATTGCTTCAGTTTTCTTTTTGTTGCTGTGAGAAAACATTCATATGAAATGCGGCACAGGAATGGAAATGGATGATTTCTGTTTATAGGTTACAGTTCATTATTGAGGGAAGTCAGGGCAGGAATTCAGCCAGGTGCTTGTTGGGGTGCCTGCATGCTATTTCACACAGCTTTATCTATGACCAAGGAACTCAACTCACAGCCAAGCAAGCACAATAGAAACCTTGTGGGAACACTTCTGGCTTGTGCAGGCCCTTGTTCAGCTACCTGCATAGGGAATGGCACTACCCACAGTGGGCTGGGGCCCCCTATGACAATTAACCATCAAAGAAGTCTTACACAAACATGCCACAGGCTAATTTTACCTTACAAATTTCTTAGCTGAGGTTCATCTCTCATGTGATTTTTATGTTGTGACAAAGCTGACAGTTAATAGGATTCTTCTGAAGAATATTTCTTAAAATTGAATATATACCAGGATACAAATGACCAGGTCTTGACACATTTTAGTTTTAAATTATTTGGAATATGTTCCCATATAACAGTAGAATTAACGTTTATAATAAAATTGTATTTATGTGTATGTGTGTGTCTCTCTCTGTAAGTATATGCCACATCTGGGATTGGGTTGGGGGTGGGCTACTGGTGGAGGCCAGAAGGGCTTGGAAGGCCCACTAGAATGTGAGTTATAGGCAGTTATGAACAGCTCAGTATGGGAGCTGGTAACTGAACTCAGGTCCTCTGGAAGAACAGCAGGCAATCCTCACCACTCAGCCATCGCTCCAGCGCCACCAGCACCCCCAATGAAATATGAAAAATTACAAAAGGAACCTCTTCCCTTTTGAAGATCGTGGGTGTCAAGAAGAAATCATAGTGCAGTGCAGTTAGTATTTAGAAGTCAATCACAGTGGAAATAGGACACATCAAAATTTATAGTACCCAAATCAAGCATACCTGGAAATGTGTTGTTCGAAATTTATACGTGTGTGTGTGTGTGTGTGTGTGTGTGTGTGAGAGAGAGAGAGAGAGAGAGAGAGAGAGAGAGAGAGAGAGAGAGAGAGAGAGAGAATGAAGCACAAGTGAGCCTCAAAGAGCAAGTAACAGACAAAGGGAAATTGGCTTCAAAGAAAACAGGAGCTCAGAGGACCCTGTTGGAGAACAAAGATTCTAAATGCAACCAGTCAATGAAGCCGTCATCCTGAAGGAAAAGCTGGTCTTTTGGAAAAAGCTGATAAAATTAGTAAGTCCCTAGACTTTCCTCAAGAAGAATGGAGAAGGCACAGATTACTATGCAGAGAATGAAATGAATTATAAAATGATATGAAGGAAATTATCTACAAATTTTAGGAAATCCCATGAAAATAGGAGTATTTTTATACCTATTAGAGAAATTGGATCTCAATGTCAGACATTCCCATAAGTCCAGGTCCAAATTGATTCTAATACTTTAAAGGGAGATAATGCTTTTCAAATTTCGTTTTCATGTGATGTAACCATCTTTCTAATTCACTTCACGAGACAGCATAACTTTACGGAAAGCTGACAAGCGCTGAACAAGAAAAAAAAATTGCCAGTCAATTTCTTTCATGAATGTAAAATGCAAAATCCCGAACAAAATGTGAGCAAATTGAATCTTATCATGCATAAATAGAACAATATATTACAACCAAATCAAGTCTAGCTCAGCACTCCAAGATTGGCCTATTGTTTAAAAAAATCAGTGAGCTGAGGGCCAGAGAGATGGCTCAGTGGGGAGAAAACCTGCTATTAAGTACGATGATCTGACTTCCATCCTCAGGACAAACATAATAGTTGGGAAAAAAATGAGTCTTGCAAGTTTTCTGACCTCTACATGTGTGTCATGGTGCTAAAGCTCAAACATAAATACATACAAAGGAAGGAAGGAAAGAAGGAAGGAAAGAAAGAAAAAGGGATGGGAGGAAAAGGCGAAGGAAGGCAGGAGAGAGATGAAGGAAGGGGGAGAGAGGGAAGAACAAAGGAGGAGGGAGAAAGAAAAGAAAAGAAGAAAGCAAGGAAGGAATGAAGGAAGGGGGAGAGAGGGAAGGAAGAAAGGGGAAGAAAGGGAAGAAGGGAAGAAAGAAATGAGGAAAGAGGGAAGAAAGGAAAGAGAGAGAAGAGGAATAAAGGAAGGAAGCAAGGAAGGAAGAGGGAGGGGGAAGGAAGGACAGAATAAAATAAAGGAATGTGTCTACACACACACACACACACACACACACACACACTGTTCTATAAAGAGAATTGGATTCATGAAGACTGGAGAGAGGGCTCAGTGATTAAGACCATTGTCTGCTTGCACTCTTGCAGTCAGGTCTTAGCGCCCATGTGATAGCTCACACTTGTCTGTAACTTCAGTTTTAGAATAGCTGGATCATTTTTTACTGTATGACTATGGTGTACACACACACACACACACACAAACACACAGGGGGTTGGAACTTCCATACACTAAGATAAATCATTTTAGGAAACAGAGAATTATGTTTTCAATCTGTAAAGAGCTTGAAAGTCTCCAGTGTTGCTATCATAGTCATAACTCACCCGGTGCACTAAAATCAACTTCTTCACTCGCCAGCAAGCCAGACTCCCAGGACACCCTATTGATGGACAGCCAAGACTGGCAGCCACAGCTCACAGCCTCAACCATGGAAAAATGGCAGCCCAGAGCTGACCGAGTGGACAATTTAAAACCCAGGAAAGGGGCTTCAGGATCCCCCCTACCACTGTGATCTCCTCGGGAGTCCAGTCTAGTGGGTGTGTCTTCTGTGAGGCCACTGGTATGCAGCGGACTGCCTTACAGACTTCATCTTGGTTATCTTGTTATTTTTCTTTGAGCATTTATGCTTCTAGCATCTGATTTCTTGTTTTTGAGACAGGATTTCTCTGTATAGTTCCGTAGTTCAGGCTGGCCTCTAACTCCCAGAGATCTGCCTGTCTCAGCTTCCCAAGTACTGGGGTGAAAGATATGCCCCACCACCTCCCAGCTGAGTTTATTTTGTTTCCCAAGAGAGCCTGCATTTCTCAAGATATTTTTCCAGTCCTTGGGGTTTCTCTTCCATTTAATCTCTTAAACGACTAATTTGTGCCTAAATTGAGGACATCATCTCTCTGTAGACATACATTTATGGAATTTTTCATTCAAGACAAATTCTTCAGCCCTATTGGGACCGACAGTAGATTCTCAAGGTCTCTGTGCTGGTCGCAGCCAGGAAGCAGCCTCAGAAGTCCTGACTTCCCACAGCAAGGCTGCTGCTCTGTGTGGGAATAGCCCACTAGATTAACCTGGCCAGCTTCCTTGGGGCTCCTCCAAGATAGGAGAGACTGGCATCTCCCTTTTTCTGGTCCACATGTCTCCATGAATCCTGTTAAGGATCCTTACCCAGGGCTCTGCCTCAGACATCTCCCCCTAGAGAAGGCCAGGTTGCACCATCTCTCAGCCGGCTGGCCTCCTTCAGCCATGGAAGCCCAGGAATAAATAGCTCTTAGTAGCATAAAAGCTTTACTGAAAAGCACACAGCAAAGGAAAACGTGTCTGGCTTCACTAGATCTTAGAGTTAAAGTCTCTGCTCCCAAGGTCTTGCGAATGGATACATTGTCTTTACAGCTAGGAAAAGGGCTGAAAACAGCCCGAGCTAGTCAATGCAGACTGCCTAGTTCAAGGGCAAAAGCAAATTTGTTTTGCCGAAGAGCAGTAAGGGCTGAGCATACTTCCTCTGCAAACATGCAGATAGTTAATAGTTTGATACTTGCAGACCGTGTACCGCGTAAGTGTTTCTGCAGCAGCTATGAAAATATTTTTATGCTTGGGGTCACCAACCACAACATGAGGAACTGTTCTTAAGTGGGCACAGAATTAGGAAGGTTGAGAACCAGTGCCTTAAACTGAGACTCAGCCAGCAGGTGACTTAGCTGTGCAAAGGAGGCCCCACCACCTGATTCCTGACCCACAAAACCTGTGAGGGGATAAATATGTGCCATGGTAAGACACTAAATTTATTACACAGCCTGGCAACCAGAACCTTAGCTGTGGAAAATCAGCTTTTGTTCGAGAGAGAGACAAGACTTTCTGTGGATATTTCAATGGCCCAAGTTTATTACTGTAGAGAGATTTTTGGCTTCTTTAAAAACTCCGTTATGGTATGCGAACACATTTTTGTTTTAATCCCAGGTGTGGAATAAGAGACTGCTTCACAGCGGGTGATTATGATTTGACTTGTGCTCTAGCTGGGGTTGTGATTTTAACCAGCTGCAGATAGTTTAATTCTGGGAAATCTGGAGACGGTTTAAATGGGAGAGCCCGAGAGGGCCTGTGGAGGCTGCTCCCAGTTACCTTTGCTGCAGTTTGTCCAGTGGTGGTGTGCAAAGAAATGGAAGAATCTGGAGATATCCCAACGATGAAGAATGAAGCAGGAAGTAGCCTGAAGAGGTCTATGTTCTCTTTTGTCTCTAACCTTTCTCTCCTACTGAGTGTTGGGGGCGTGGAAGGAATCAGGGTGGAATAAGGATTGGTAGGGAGGTAGGCATAAATAGCTAAACAAATATGCCAACCTATTACCTATTCAAAACATGGAATTAAATGTTCTTAAACCTCTTTCCACCTTGCCATCTAGGACTCATTTTTCAAATTTGTGCCCCTAAATCTCACAATTGCAGTCACAGGGAGTCTCTAGAGCAGCGGTTCTCACCCTCCCTAATACCGAGACTCTTTAATACAGTACCTCGTGATGTGGTGACCCTCCCCCATCCCCATCCCACCATAAAATTATTTTCATTGCCATCTTATAACTGTAATTTTGCTACTGTTATGAATCATAATGGAAATATTTTTAGAGACAGAGTTTGCCAAAGTGGTTTCAACCCACATGTTGAGAACTGCTGGCTTGAAAGGGAGGGTTTCTGACTTCAACCCACCTACATCCCTTATCTTATCAGTGTGACTTCCATTCCCCGGGAGGAGCCAGCTGATACCAGTGGTGACTACCAACCTGATAGTTATCCCAGATACTGAGAGGGACTTGCAGGCATGAGAGAGAATTTTTACAGGGCACCTCAGTATAGAACCCTCTTTGAGCATGAAGAATTCCTCATAAATGTCTTAGTAATTTTTTTTAAAATAGCCACAAGCCAAGGGAAGTATTGAACCTGAAAGACTGAAGCCAGCAAAAGGATAATACCGAGGAAGGCTTGGGATGAACACAACCCCCTGTGCCTCTCTTCTTCATTCTCATCCCCACTACCAAAAGCTGGATACTTCAGCTTTTGTGTTAGTTGCATTTCTAGTGCTGTGATAAACACCATGATCAAAGCAACCTGAATAAGATTTATTAGGGCTTATGTTTCCAGAGGGAAGAGCCTCTCAGGGTGGCAGTAAGCAACAGGCCTGGTCCCAGGAGCACGAAGTTGAGAGTTTGCATGTTCAAGCAAAAGAATCAGAGAGGGATCTGTAAGTATGATATACACTCAAAGCCCTTCTCCATCCAATGGCAGACTTTGCCCAGCAAGGCCACACCTCCTGAACCAAACAGTGCCAACAAATGGGGATCAAGCATTCAAATGTTTGAAACTGTAGGGGGACATCACTCTTTCAAAGCACCCCAGCTGTCTTTTTGTCTCTGGTGTCCTGTGTTTCCGAGTGACTGTGCTGCACTGTGCTAATATTTGAATGTGTCTCTTGAAGGCGCTGGAAACTGCCAAGCCCATAATGAGCCCCTATTCTAGGCTTAGCTCCCTTTTCTTGTGCTTTGATTCTTTAAATATTAGGCACATTTCACTTGGATAAAAAGTTAAAATTAGCATAGGATTCTTCATGGAAATCATCTTGCATATGACAAAAATGCAAAGTAAGACTCTTCGTTTCACAAAAAAATAATGAACCAAGTACAGAGTTAAAACCAGTGATGAAAACATGGAGTCGATCTTCCATAGAACATTCTAGATAGTTTGCATCCTTTTGCTGAGTAGATTTTGTTACTCACTTTTCTGCCTCTGTGTGCACATCCTAAAGCTCAAATAAACCTGAGATCTCTGTGCAGTCTGCCCAGAGCTGTGGTATTACCTGGTCCCATACTGGATACTCAGTACCTTCCAAGATGTGATAGTTCATTTCATATTGGGCATCATGGAAGTGGAAACTTCTGGTTTGTTTAGAAATTCTGTTATGTCCAATGATTCTTTTCTGAGGCACACAGATGAAAGGATGTCTTGCTAAGGCAGACGCGTGAAAGACTGTTTTCCTGAAGCAGACACAGGGGAAAGTATGTTTTGCTGGAGCAGACACCTGAAAAGACCCTTGATGAAGGAGTATAAATATGACCCCATAGACAGTGGGAGATGATCACTGAGCCTTGGTTTGGTTTGTTCCACCTTACTATTTTTCAATAAAGACACACGTCTATTGGTTCACCTTACATGGCATTGTTGAAATCAACTTGCAGTAACACTGTTACTGAGAGAAACTCGCCAAAGAACTTCTTGTGAAGTTCCTGAGGCTTCTTGCCACTTCTGTGACCTCACCTCAGGCCAATGGGTAAGCCTTACACTTTCTTTAGGTTTGAACTACAGTTGCTGGTTCATTCATCTTTTTGCCTGCTGAAAGGACTGGACTGAGGCTGTTGATTCATATTTGGTGTTTGCTGCAGGACTGACCTGCTACCAAAGAAGATCGAGCTCACCCCCAAAGAACAATGGCTCAACAGCTCCACTTCCCCCTATATCCTAATGAATTTTCTCTTCCACTACCTCTGGGCAAGAGGAGAGGTTGACTAGTTATTAAAATAAGCTGCAAAAAAATTAATGCTTACATGTCACGGTCCCACCTAAGTCCTAAATTTTCTCAGGGAGTCCTTTAAAAAATACTCCCATGAAAATTGTTCCTGAATTTTCTGTAAAATCTCACAGAGACTTTAGTCATTAGCTTGCTTAATGTTCCTTTTAGAAGGATCTGCAAGATAATTTTTTTCTCTGAAGTTTACCCTTAAATAGTCAGTCATCTCATGAAATGGGATCTAGTGATAGGCATTACACAATCTACACTTTCTCCTTCATGCCCAAGGTTGTGAATTTTGTGTGTGTCCTGGCAGGTTAATAAGTTGCAGCACGAATAAAAGGACAGACACTGTTTGTGTCAGGGCTTATGAAGAAAGAGAGACCTTCCTTTTCTAACCTGCTTGTTTTATATTATTTTGTCTTCCTTTTAAAAGTTTTTTTTTTTTTTTTTGAGTTTTTCAACCCTGTCCCAGGCTAGCCTCAAATTTGCTATGTAGACAAGGATGTCTCTGAATTCCTAGTCCTCATGCTCCAACCTCCCACATAGATAGTCATTCAAAATTCAAATCTCTCTCCTCCGGGATCACGGGATGCTGTGGGAGAGGGAGCAGAAAAACTTTAAGAACCAGTTGAAATGGAGGACCTCATGGAAACATGGCCTGAACACATACGGACTGACTCACAGGTGAATTCACAGAGACTACGTCAGCATGCACAAGTTCTTCACAAGATCCAGACGGGGTCCCAGTGAGGGGGGAGCAGACACAAGCCTCCATCCACAACTCATAAACTATCTCCAATGGATAACCACTCACAGAGGAAAATTAGTTTTCTTTAAAGGAATCTCACCTTTACATAAACCATAATTAAGAGCAGGTCTCACGTCTACCAGTAGATGGCTAACGGAAAATAAATTCAATGGCATTTTTTTTTTTTTTTTTTTTGCGTTTTTGTTTTTGTTCATTTGACTTTTTTGTTTGTTTTTGTCTCATAATGGTTTGGCCATTTTTTTTAAATCTTACAGTTCTTTGGCTTATATATTATGGTTTCAGACTCTGTGTTTTTATGAGATTTTTGTGTGAACCAATGTGTGCCTCTGCTTGTTTCTTTTGCTTTTTCTTTGGCTTATTTTTTAGGGTGGTTGTTTGTCTATTTTGTTCCATTCTAATTAGTTTGATTTTATTTAATTTTGTTTTTGGATGCCTGTTTGTTTTCTAATGAGAGAGAGAGAGAAAGAAAGAGTATGGATTTTGGTGGGTAGGAGGCGGGAAAGATCCTGGAGGAGTTGGAGGAGGGGAATCTGTGATCTGAATACATTGTATAAAAAAGAAAAATTTATTTAAAAAAATCAATATCAATTGCATTTTCTACATTTTTCTCGAAGCTGGCTTCTCTTTTGTATTCACAGGAAAGTTGGATAAGAGCGGAGACACTGCCTTAGTGATGTGTCTATAGATTTCTCCTTTGTATGTGTGGGCAGCTGGGTGAAAGTGTGACCACTGACCTTGAAGATGGGCCTAGAGCATAGGAGCTCAGCCTTTTGGTACAATAATGCCCTGGGCCATGCTAGCATCAGTGGCTTGGCAGGGTCCCCCTTGGTTTCGGGAAGTTCTCCTTCTGGGTATAATGGGTCTTGTCTGGCCAACTGATGACTTCATTGCTCTTGTCCTGAGCTTTCCCACCTTTCGTGCTGTCCTGTTTGTCAAAAATACAAGAGTAAGTGCATGTTTGAAAGGCAGCTGGTCTCCATGTGTCTCCTCTCCAGCCTCAGGTCAGTTGGCTTCATGAACCCTGAGCTCAGTGTCTTCCTCTCAAGGACATGCTTTGTCCTCATGGTCATATGTTTTGTAAAAATCAGTATAACCCACAGAGCCAGGCAGCTTACCACTGGCCTTGCTGTCGTACTTTACATCAATGTCCGAAAGGTCATGGGCTCCATGGATCATGGAGTGTTTGGGTTGCGTCAAAACCAGGCAACTATGTGCCATGTTCCATGTCACATGTTCCATCAGATCAGGAAGTCTTGACTCTAATAGAGACTTTCATTTCAGGAAACAGATCATCCAGAAGGAAAATCCCGGCCATTTCAAGATCTGCCCCACATAAAGTGGTCATATGGCATTTCACATGAAGTAGCAGTTACACCTGCCATTTAAGGATTACTACATGGCCTTATCTGTGAAGAACACCTAAGGAAAACAATACCTGTCACCCAGCTTGTCAGTTTAAAGGGACAGAGGGCCAGTGGAAAAGAAAACATTCAGTTTTTCAACTCATGGGTACCAGTACAGAATCCCCATCAGGTCACAGAGAATTCATGGAGAACTCATGGAGCTGACTTCCATATGAATACCATGGTAATGAGTAGACATCCTTCTTACACTTGAGTGTGTTAACAACACTGTTCTAGATTTTTCATTCTCGATTTTCAGGTGGAGGCTTGACAGAAAACAGACTGTCTTCTGAAGAGAGAATGGACTAAAGGGTATTTTCAACTGGGTGTGATGTTGCACGCTTTTAAACACTCAGGAGGCAGAGGCAAGAGGATCTCTGAATTTGAGGCTAGCCACATCTACAAAGCAAGTTCCAGGAAAGCCAGGACTACAGAGAAACTCTGTCTCAACAAAATAAAACAGAAAAACAAAAACCCAAAACAACAACAAAAAAACTATCTCTACACTCAAAGACTGTATAACTTTTCAACGTTGACCTTCCTGTCAACAGGCAGAGGCATTGATGTTGGCAGAGGCATGGCTCCAGTGAAGGACTATTCAAAAGGCTACAATACTGATGACAAAATAGAACCAACCTCCCAAGGGAAGCTTCTGCAGTTCCTTCTCCTAAGAGAAATGTGGAGGAGATCTCACAGTGGGTGATTTTGTTCCCACCTTCTCATCATTCCCCTTCTGAGTCACTTGCATACCATCCCACTATCACTTACTATTAGATATGTTCACATTCTTCTAGTGTATCTTTGATGCTGGGACAGTTTTCATCAGTTTTGACCGTGCTTTGGTTGGCTGCACCACCATCGGTCATGTGACTTTCTTCCCCGGGAGGGAGAGGAACACATAGTGTGGAGTGGTCCATTTCACTGTTGATCTGGATCTCCATGCACCTCTTTTTGAAGCTGCCTACATGATACAGCATTGAGGATCAGCAGGCCTTTGGAGCCAGCTAAACCCAACAATAGTCCTTGAGGAGGAGCTTTTAAGACTCCAAGAGGATGGGGCCAGTAGACTGGCACATGTCAAACAACAGCACCTCTGCTCTCAAAACACATTTTATGTTTAAGTTACCATGTGAAGAAGAGTGTTTTACTGGACATTTCATTACACACACACACATACACACACACACACACACACACACACACACACACACACACACAGAGGACTCTGTCCTTTCTCACAGCATCCTCTCCCTGCCCCCACTCCTCATATGCTGGTCCCCTTCCTCCTGCCAAGAGCAAGGTCCTTTTTGCATTCATAAATGTATTCTATTGTGCTCTCTGAGTTTTCCCCTACTCCCTGATCCCTTAAGATCTCCTCCCTTATCACTGGGCCTTCTCTGTCTGTCTGTCTGTCTGTCTGTCTCTCTCTCTTTCTCTCATACATGCATACATGTGCGCGCGCGCACACACGCATGCGCGCGCACACGCACACATTTGATTTAAATCTAGAGTCTGACTATGAGAAAATGATGTGACCTTTCTTTCTTCTGACTTATATCAATTCAATGAATACTACTTTCATCCATTTTTCTGACAAATGCCAGGACTTCATGTTTCTTTGTGGCTGAATAAAATTCCATTGAACACAAGAATGTTTTCTTTATCCATTTATCCACCTGTCTCAGTTAGGGTTTTCCTGCTGTGAACAGACACCATGACCAAGGCAAGCCTTATAAATGACATTTAATTGGGGCTGGCTTACAGGTCCAGAGGTTCAGACCATTATCAAGGCGAGAGTATGGCAGTGTCTAGGCAGGCATGGTGCAGGAGGCGCTGAGTTCTACATCTTTATCCAAAGGAAACCAGGAACAGACTAGGCATCCTCAGGCAGCTAGGAGGAGTGTCTCCAAGCCCAGTCCCAGAGTGACACACTTCCTTTAACAAGGCCACACCTTCTAATAGTGCCACGCCCTAGGCCAAGCTTATGCAAACCATCACATCACCAATTGGCATTAAGTGACTGCATTTTGGCCAAGACAGATAAATAGTTCAGTAATTCACATGGATGTGTGTAGTATCTCTTTGACTTACCACCCTTCAGGCACATGCATACTCAGGGGTGGTGTAGCTGAATCATGCAATAATTTTATTTTTATTTTTGGGAAAACCCCACACCAACTCCCATATCAGGTGTATCAGTTTGCACTTCCATCAGCAGTGAGTACAGACTCTTCCTCCATATCATCATCAGCACTTGTTATCATTTCTTTTCTCAGTGGTAGCAAGTCCCAGTGAGATAGGACCTCAGAAAAACTCTAATTTGCATTTCCCAAATGGATGAGGACACTGAACGCTTCCTCAAATATTTCCTGACCATTTGCATTTTCTCCTGAAAACGGACTGTTCATTGGCCTTTGTATTGGATGATCTGGGGCGTAGGTGTTCAATTTTTGATGTTCCCTCTATTAAATCCTGTCTGGTGCGTACAAGGTAAAGATTTTATCCCATTCTGCAGCTTGTGTCTTCATGCTGGTGCTTGCTCCTCTTACTATAGCGTGCGGTGTGCTTGTCAATTCTTGGTGTTTCCTGAGTCCTTTCCTTCCTTACCTATGCTCATATCCATGAACTGTTTATGTTTTCCCTTAGCAACTTCAATGTTTCAGGCCTCGCAAAAGATCTTCAGTTCATTTTGAATTAGTTTTTGTGCAGAACGAGAGATGTGGATCTGGCTTCATTTTTTTAAATATACATTGAAACCCAGTTTTCCTAGCACTGTTTATTAAAGGCACTTTAAAAAATGTATGCTTTTGACACCTTTCAAAATTTAGGTCATTATGGCTGTATAACTTTATTCCTGGCTTTTCTTTCCTATTCCATTGTTGTGTGTGTGTGTGTGTGTGTGTGTGTGTGTGTGTGTGTGTGTGTGTATTTGTGAGCTAATACCATGATGCTTTTGTAACTATGGTTTTGTGGTATAATTTGAGGTCAGAATCACTCTAGCTTTCCAGGGTCTTTTATAATTCCACACGGACTTTAGTAATTTTATCTGTTTCTATAAATATGATGGATAAAAACAATATGGCAGATCTTGATTTTGACAAAGCAAACTTTGATTCATTTTAATGTTACAAACTAGATATCTCACATTAAATATATCATAACATTCACATTTTATTAACTTATTTATCTTCAATTTTGTGTATCATGATTGATTGTGAAGATATGTGGATGCTTATGTGTACAAAATTGTATATACCACAGCATGCATGTGTAGGTCATAGTACAACTTTGAATATTGGTTCTTGCCCTCCACCTTGCTTAAAGCAGGGTCTTTCTTGGTGCTTGCTGCTGTAGTGTATACCTTAGGGTCTCCCAACTCACTATAGGAGGTTTGGGATTACAGTCACACACTACTGCATCCAAATTCTATGAGGGTTTGAAGGACCTGATGCAGTTTATCAGGCTTGACTGGCAAGTGTTCATATACTTTTATCTTCCTGACCCAACATTTAACTCTTTCCAACTGTCTTTCATCTGACAGATTTTCTAATCTCTATAAACAAATTACTCACATGACTGGGATCAGACCTATGCTACTTAGTGACAAAAGGTTTTTCATCATCTTCTCTGAAATGTTCCCTTTCTGCCTGCTATTCATGTTGACAAAATAATCCCCAAATTTCTTTGTCATTTTATTTTCCGGTTTCTTTTATAATTGTATGAGTCATGTCTTACTCTTATATTTAAACTTAGAAAATAAACGACCTTTAATGGGAAAGGCACCTCATTTGAAATAAATGGCATCTTAAAACAGTGGTTCTCAACCTGTGGGTCACAACCTTTTTAGAGTCAAACAACCTTTTCACAGGGGCCACATATCAGATAATTACATTATAATTCATAACAGCAACAAAATTACAGTTATGAAGTAGCAACGAAAATAATTTGATTGTTGGGAGATCACCACAACATAAGGAATCATATTAAAGGGTCACAGCACTAAAAGGTTAAGAACCACTGCCTTAGAGGCAAGACCCACTGTGTGTCAAGTTCTCAGCCAAGACTAAAGCCAAAGGTAAACTGCTCAGCATCTGGTTTTGCTTGCTCAGGAGGAAGATGTGGGTGTAGGAAAGAGCACTGGTCACATTCTTCACCCTTAAACATCTGGGGAGTGGAACCCGACTCAGCTCTGCTACATTTCCAGTGAATTCCAGAACTCTCCAAAGTATCTTCTTGAACTAGACTTCCAGGTCTTCCCTGTTTCCTATGACAGCATCTAGGACATATTATGGTGGATATTGAAAAGTTTTTCACAAATGGGCAAAATATTGGTGGTAGGAATTTAGACAGCAGAGAATGGGGAGGAGTGTGGGGCTGGCAAAATCTGGTGAAGTAAGAACAACATATAAATTAAGGACATTGCCCCTTTCATGGAGTTAGTTAAATGAGCAGGGTTCTACTTCTGTCATCTCACTATGGGCAAAGTATATTATCCTTCTCCTTATCAAGATCCAATTCCTTTTCAATAAGGTAATGATAGTGGGGGTGGTGATGGTGATGATGAAGATGATAATGATGACAAGAGTGGAGGAGGAGGAGGAGGAGGAGGAGGAGGAGGTGGAGGAGGAGGAGGAGGAGGAGGAGAAGGAGAAGAAGAAGAAGAAGAAGAAGAAGAAGAAGAAGAAGAAGAAGAAGAAGAAGAAGAAGAAGAAGAAGAAGAAGAAGAAGAAGAAGAAGAAGAAGAAGAAGAAGAAGAAGAAGAACAACAACAACAACAACAACAACAATAACAAGATGAAGAAGTACTGATTTCTCTTCCAGAGGACACTGGTTCAATTTTTAGCACCCACATGGCAGTTCACAACTGTCTATAACTCCAAAATCTGACAACCTCATACACACATACATGCAAACAAAAACACAGCAATTTGCATAAAATAAAAATAAATAATTTTTTTTAAAAAAAAAACTCATATCAACCCAGGACCGATAAAGATGACTTTCCATAGATATTGAGACTTTGCTGATTTAAACGAGTTCAAATGGGATTATATGAGCTAGAGTAGTTGCCCTCTGATAAGAAGAGAGAAGATAGATGGGTGGAGACACAGAGGGAAGGGGCCACGTGGTGGCGCCTGGAGATTGGACCGATGCTACCACAAGCTGAAACTAGAAAGAATGTCCAGCCACCAACAAACAGCTAGGGAAAGCCAGGGAGGATTCTCGCCTGGATAGTTCAGAGAGAACAGCCTTGCCAACACCTGGCTTTTACATTTCTATCAGAACTGAGAGGTTAAAGTTTTGTTGTTAGTTTGAGCCACTCAGGTTGTGGTGGCCCTGGAGCACAAATATGACATTTTCAGAGATGTAGAAGGGAAAGGGGAGGTTGTGAGAGGTGGCATTCACTCTGAGGGCATTGGGCAGAGAGAGAGAGAGAGAGAGAGAGAGAGAGAGAGAGAGAGAGAGAGAGAGAGAGAGAGAGAGATCTCCAAAGTGATGTGCAGGTTGGGGCATGAGCCTATGGATAAGCCAGTAATGAAGCTGGAAGGACAGTCCCCACGTGGGGGCTAAATGATAAAAGACACATTGAAAATTTATAGGCATGTGACAGCCAACAGTACAGCTCCAGTCTTCATTAATACAAGCTGGACGGTCTGAGATGTCTTCACCTGGGAATTGAGGGAACAGAGACCCAAGCTTGGCAGCCACCTTAGGCAACTGTGGAAGAATATGCAAGTCTGTACTGGTCTAGCCTCCATCAGCCAAGCCTCAAGGTGTTTCTGCAAATAAGCAAAGTTCTATATGATAAGGAATCATTTTCAGAAAGAGACCCCACCCACAAACATTTGAATGAACTGCAGAGAGCAGTCATTCAGCTATATTTGCCATAGAGAATCAAGTGACTTTAAGAACAGAGAGAAAACTTGAGTCACATATCAAAGGCTAAAGTTAGGTATGAGGAGGTTTAGAAAACAAATTCAAACTCCTAGAGACAAATCTACAAGGTTAATTCAAATTAAAAATTAAACACAGCTAAAGAGAAAATTAGTGAGCTAAAAGATAGATTGGAAGACACTTCCAGCGTAAGAAAACCGCCCATCAGAAAAGAGGAGGTGCTGGAGAGACAAACACACAGACAGTGAAATGTGAAACTGTTCACAGCTCCACAGGGAAAAACAAGACGATGTTTATAATACTTGAGATATAATTGCTGGATGAATTTCAAGCCAAGGGAAATAAAAAGAAACCCACAGTGTGACAGATCACCGTGCAGTGTTCAGTACACCGAAGACAAGGAAATAAAGGCAGATGACTCTCCAAGTGACAACAGATTGGAGTGACAGGTTTCTAGAGAGTAATAAAGCAAGGCTGTAGACTGTGAGCTCCAATAACCTGGGAGAAAGCAGGAGTCGAATAAAATTATATATCCTGGGAGATAAAGAGAGATCGTTTTCAAGGAGGGCAGAGTAGGATCGTTTTCAGATAGGCAAATATGAAAACCGACTTCACTAACAGGGTTACCAAACGTCCTTCAGGAAGAGGGGCGGGATTAAAAGGCAGTGAAGCGAAGACAGTGGACAATGCAGGCAAGTCTCAACAAAAGTTGCCTCTAGGAAGCGATAGTAAATTCTTCGGGGCTTAATTTTTTTCTTAATAGAAATCCAATATACACAATCTGCCACTTGAGAAGACTTCTTGAAGCTCCACGGGGCCCTTGAGTGTTTACGATTTTAAATAGTGGATTTTCATATTATATTTTATTTCTAGAGAAACCACACGTTGAAGGGACGCAGAGCATAGAATGAGCAGGCTAGAAGAAGAGGGAGCTGAAGTATAAAAACTACTAAACAGTAAGCCAAAGAAAGGTAGGGAGAAGAGAAGAGAAGCAAAGGACAACTCCAGAGATCCACCTGCTTCAGTCTCCCAAGTTCTGGGATTAAATAAAGACACCATCATGTGTGGCAAGTACATACCTGAGCCTTGTATAGAAAAAAACAAAATACAAAAACATTTAAAACCCCACTACAGTATCGTTGGTAATGAGCCAGTGTATGTGATACTTACTCTCATTCTGAACACTGCCAAACAATTGAAATCAACCAATTAGGGTAAGCCATCTTTTCTATTCTCCACCCTCCATTACCCTAAAACTCTAGCCTACCTCCATTTCCTTGCTATAATGATTTAATTTCCCCATACCAAATCATATGGGGATTGAATGTGACTTTCCAAACATTCAAGGTGGATTTGTTGTGTACTGGAGCAGAAATGAGGGAAGAGGGGAAAGCAGAAAACTTAGGAAGGCCCGAGAACCAGGTCTTCTGGCTCTCACTTTGCAAAGCGCCTCCTGCAATGTCCACGGGCTTCTCAGCTCAGAGCAGCGCACCACAGTGAGGCTTTCTTCCCACTTAGGCCCTGAACAGTGTTAAATCTACATATCATCTGGTGCCCCTCTACCAGAAAAAAACCCTTAACCAGTTCAGAATCCAGAGCCAACCGGTTTGGCCACTTCTCTCGCTGTGAGTACCAGAGGGATTTCTCTGGCCAGTGTCGTCTACCTCCTGTGTGGGAAGCAAAGGCGTGGGATTTGTGACAATGGCACAGTCTCCCAGGTGGAGCAGCCAGGGCCAGCAGGTGCTAAAGCTGCCAGAAAAACCATCATCGTTACCTGAAAGCACGGTGAGTTTCCCAAATCAAGAACAAGAAAAAAATACATTCAAGGTGCGGCACGTTTTCTATGTTACCCTGGCTTATAAACAACCAACTTAAAATGTTAAAAATAAAAACAGGGGTAAGTGTGTTCTAAACACAGTGACTATCAATGAGGCTTTGTCACACTGCTCACAGAGCCGGCCCGGTGTCTTCTTGGATATTTTTTCCTCTTTATTTTATGAATTATGCATTCCGTTAGCATCAGATTGATGCCCAGCAAGGAAGAGCGTCTCACCTTTTGGGCACCAGGAACAGTTCCATGATGTGTTTGCTTATGAATGCATATTGCATTATGTGACTGTTGCATTTGCATAGCCTGTCCCCGAATGTACACTGGGATCTGAGATTCATTCTCTCAAGAACAGAGGCTGGGAGGAGCTGGGAGAACAATGCCCTCTTCCCTTTAAGCCCTTCAGCAACTTCAGGATTTTGTACTGATGCGCATCTTACATTTAAAAAGCAAAATTGAATTAACATTTAAGTTTTTCTACTGTCCTTCCTACGTGCCAGGAACCCTCCTGCCTCAGGGCCTTTGCACTGGCAGCTAACTCTGATTCTCCAAAGAGCCCAGCAGCTCACTGCCTCACTTTTTTGGGATATTCGCTCAAATGCCACCTTTGCAGTGGGTTAGCCTGACCACCTCATCTAAAATTGCAGCCCATTTCTGCCTCTGTTCCCTGGACACTTAGCCCTCACCTGTGGCCCTGCTTCCCATGTTCTTCAGAGCTTTGACTGTGCTGTAGTGTGTAGTTTTGGCTGCCACTTTGTGCTCCTGCTTGGCCAAAAGCACACACTTGCCCAGTTGTTATTCGGGGTTCTTGAATAGAAAATACACGTATGCGCACACGTGCAAACACACACACACACACACACACACACACACACACACACACACACACACACACACACACGCACGCCGATTGTTCTTAAAATGCCTTAGCTAACTCAGTGACTGAGCTCTCCTTAACCTTCCCTTGCTACCCCAGGCTCAGCCAGGAAGTGGCCAATGGCCACTTACCCAAAATAGCTGGGTGGCTTTATCTCCTCGGCTACTGTGTCCCCCTCTGCTCCCAATTTTCTGTATGTCCTACCATTACAAATCTTAGTGTCCCACCCGGAGCTCAGCCACTGGCTACTGGCAACTTTATTGATAGATTGAGAACCAATTGAGGGCAAGGACCTTCTGCCGCAGTAAACACAGATTCCCGGTTAAAGCAAAGCACCAGAACCACCCTCAACACTGTGCTATGCGCTTTTCTTACTTCCTGAGATTTTTGGGTCTGTGCCCTCAGCAGGCTATTTGCTCTCCAAAAGCAGTGGCATTGGTTTTTTTTTGTTTTTTTTTTTTTTTTTTTTTTTTTCATCATTACTGTTTGTTATTTATAGGGATGGATTCAAATTCTTCATCACAGTCTGGGACAAAATGAACATCCTGTAGACGTGTTAACAGGAAGAATGAAAGGCCGTAGACAGCTGTGTGAGACAGGCAACTGTGTTTCTGTCAACGTTAGCTCCCTTTCAGCATGTAATTAGGCCTTACTGCTGCTTGCTCTACCAGCCTGATCTAAGAGACCTGGTGATATACCTGTCACATATACCAGATATCAGTAGGGGCCAGGTAAGGAAGGGGCTGTGCCAGAATGAACAATGCGCCAAAAATTAATTGCTGCTGGGAGCATCCCGTTCTTGATCTTACAGCAGCATCCAGAAGGAACCCACTGCCTACTCTGTGGTGTGCACAGAGCTCGCACACAGTCGCCTTCTCATGGAGTCTCTGGATGAACTATGTGTTATTGTTGCTATGCACACATCACACAAAGAGACAGATATTTGGAGAGGCCAGAGGTTTAAAAGGAAAATAGTCATTGTCCCAGAACTGTGCCTTACAACATGAACCTGCTTCACCAAAGCCATCATGGGTGTGTGACCATCACAGATGTCCTGAGAATGCCTTAGTATGTATGACATTGACATCAGTGTTCTGCCTGTCACTATAATATAAAACCCAAGAAGAGTCCACTCCATTCAATTTTGCGACTCAGTGGATCACAAAATGAATCTGAAATTGCTACCCAGGTCAAGAGACAGAATGCTGTGGGGCTGGGACGATGGCTCAGCGGGTAAAGTGCTTACTGTTCAAGCATAAGGACCTGAATTCAGATCCTCACCAGCTACGAGAAAAGCAGGTACAGAGGCATGCATCCGTGACCAAAGTGCTGTGCAGGGAATGACGGGTGGAGCCCAGGGTTCACTGACTAGCCAGTATTACCAATACACGACCTCCAGGTTCAGTGAGAGACTGTCTCAGAAAGTAAGGTGGAGAGCCATAGGGCAAGATGCCAACATTGATTTATGACCTCATCACATGGCTACATATACAGATGCACACACATGCATACACCACATCTCTCTCTCTCTCTCTCTCTCTCTCTCTCTCTCTCTCTCTCTCTCACACACACACACACACACACACACACAAATTAATACAAAAGAAAATGTGGATAACATTTTTTAAAAGCCCTCAGAGTGTCAAGTATGGACAAAGGTTTGTTATGTTATTGTGAAGGCTGTGATATTGTGACTGAAAAGGTTAGGGTTAAGATACAGGAGAAGATAAGTAAGAACGCTTCTAGATGACCAGCTAAGAATAACAAGGCTTGGGAAGGACTATCTCACACATTGGCCAGTCTTACCAACACCGCAGCCCCCCCCCGCCCCCATGGAACACACAAGACACCATGGTCTTTTATACATACTTGTATCTTATGGCAACAGGCTCACAACTGCTAAAAACCTCCATCTACTTCAGGAAAGAGAGTATCGCAGATCCTTCACAGACAAGCAGCCAGATAAGAGGAAACCAAGAGAAACTGTAGCTGTAGTTTAGTATCTGTGACAAGACCCCACTCTCTCTAGGCAATGAACGGATCCCTAGTGAACTACAAGCTAGTATAACTCCACTAAGGTCTAGGATTATCAGACCTAGTCAGGCCTATGATGATTGGACAAACAACCCCGACTGGGCTTGAAATGTAGGCACAGAGCATTGCCCCAACCCCATTACAAATGGGCTCCCACACCCACTGAACTTTTATATCAGTGCTGGGATCTGAATACAAGTACTGAGGTTTGTACAGCAAGTGCTCTCCTCTGCCCCATGGGCTGTATCAGAGCAGTCAGACACCCGTGTTTCTCTGATGATTCCTCCCCCCCATAGCTTGCATTCTGCAGACCTTTTGCTAGTCACTTCAGTTAGCAGAAAGCTGCATGTGGGCATTGCTTTAGAACAATCTCTAAGCTTCATAGGGAAGGTAGGTTGTGTGTGTGTGTGTGTGTGTGTGTGTGTGTGCGCCCCATTTTATACTTGATAGCCATTTTTATGAGGTGTAAAGTCTGTATTTCCGTTTCTCTCCAGAATAGATTAAACGAGTCACTAGTTCATCACCTTCAGGAACAAAGCAACAGGGTCCGAAGTGTGCTGACAGGGCAGTTTCTGTTCTTAAGTCCTGCCTGCTCGATCAAGAATGGTGGCTTGCTCTGTGTGACATCCACTCACTTTGTGGGAGCGTCTTGGTGTTGGCTTCTCTATGGGGACAGTCTTAACCGTACAATCAGTCCTCTCAATGTGTGTTGTAAATTTCCCTTGAAGCTTGGTTATCAGACCTGGGATCCTGGAGTGTCTTTTTCGGGTCCTGCTCCTGGAACCCGGATTTTGGATCCACTCTACCTGCCATCAGCATCAGCCATGTTCCCTTGGGCATTTTCTGTCTCCCCCATTTCATGTTTATGTAAAAGTCCCCTCACCCTCCCTTCCTCTCAACCTCTGACTCCTGTTGATTTGCTATTATTTTTCTCGAAGCCTGAGCTCCACTGAGGTGCATTCCTTTCCTATTTCCAATGCATGAGTTCTACCACCCCGTTCGGAGTTTTCCTCATTTGTATTGTGTATAACTATTTACATGTTTTCAGCTCGTTTTTGAAAAGGCACGTGGCAGCGTTGATCTCTCTATTTTTAGCTTTTCCAGGGATGCCATTCTGCTGCTTATTCACTGAGGTTACTATAGAAACCACATAGAAAATTTGGTGATTTTTCCCTTGCTCATCCTTGTGTGAATTCAGCTAACCTGAAGCTTTGAATTTTTATATAGTTCCCCCCACCCCACCCCATCTATTTTATATTGCCATAAGAGAATGCCCAACAGGGGCTACTGTATGAAGAAAGAAAATTCATTCCACTTATGGCTCTGGAGATCCAAGAGCACTGTGTCCCCATCTGCTTGGCTTCACAAAGGCCTATGGCTACACAAGTATATGACAGATGGCATCATGGGAGTACAAGCAAGGTGTGAGAGGGAGAGATGGTATGTTGACTCAAGAAGAAAAAAAGAGATCAAGAGAACAGGCTTGCTATCTTTTTAGAAAAATACACTCGCCTGTGAGCCAGACAAGGACCCCTCAGAACTATAGCAACGCCGATGACCTAATCATTTTCCTCTAGACTCCACCACCACACTAGGAACTGCACTTTCAGCATAAGATCCTTTGGGAAACACATTCAAATTCCTACATAACCCATAGTAGCGCTCGCGCGCACACACGCGCACACACACACACACACACACACACACACACACAATCATGCATGGTTACACACACACACAAACACACACACACACACACACATGCATGCATACATGGGCATACAAGCACACACACATATTATAAATTTGTCTTCTTACAGTTTTTCCTAGCTTTGACTCCTTGTTTCACTTTCATATAAATTATCTTTGCCATTCTCTTGGACATTTGAATGCTTGGTTCCCAGTTGGTGGCACTACTTGGGAAGGTTTAGGAAGTGTGGCCTTGCTGGAGGAAGCACATTACGGAGGTGGGCTTTAAGAACTGAAAGTCTTGCTCTACTACTAGTTCACCTCTGCAGAGTTCTCAGCTTCCTGCTCTAACCATCATGCCTGCTACTTGTTTCCATGCCTCCCTGCTAGGATAAAGGCTTATCCCCTGGATCTGTAAGGAAAGTAAACTCTTTTTCCCCAAGTTGCATTTAGTCATGAAGTTTTATCTTAGCAACACTGCGGGGCTGTGACTTAATACCGGACAGAAAGAGCCTTGAGAAAGAAGGCTTATTTTGGCTCCTAGTTTCAGGCAGTCACAGTTCATCACAGCAGGGAAGACCTGGCAGCCGGGGAGAATGGTAGAAAGTATTCATACTGTACAGTAGGAGGCAGAGGATAAAGGAACAAAACCAGGCATAAGCACAATCTTTGAAGGCACATAGCCTATGTTCCATCTCTGTCTGCTGGACCCGAGCTTCTGAGTAACGTTTTCTCCACCTTCAAATCAGCACCATGAGTAAGGGACCAAGCATTCAGACTATAACCCAAGGAAGACAATCCAGAGTAGACTATAGCATTCAGCACCCGACCAACAAAGGGATCACAGGCATCTCAGAGTGCAAGATGTATTTCATCTACTTTCAAGAGTCACATGTTCTCAGTAGTTTCCGTATTGTTCTAAAGTCCAAAGTGCAAAGTCTCTCCAGAGATCCAAGGCAACCTGTGAGCCTGTGTAAAATCGAAAAGAAGGTTGCATGTTTCCAATGGCATAGAATAAACATTCCATCCCAGAGAGGAGAAATAGCACAAGCATAGAAAGATCTAATCACAAGACAGAAACCCAGCAGGGCAAATGCTGTCATCCAGGACACAGAGTGGCGTAATAAGAGTTCCAGCACAGGAACAGGGCCTGTTCGTCTGGCCCTGATCTTTACTGCACATAGAACCTTTCTCCTGGGCTGGCTTACATCATTTCATATCTGCCCCAGGAGACAGTCCACATTTCTGACATTTCTTACATTCTGGGGTTTCTGTTGCAATTTAGGCATCTCCTCCACAGCTTCATGAATCACTTTGCATGGAGTGCCATATATGGGATCTAACACTGGTACCCATTACCTGGTATCTTAGTTAGGGTTTCATTTTTGTGAACAGACACCATGACCAAGGCAATTCTTATAAAGAACAACATTTAATTGGGGCTGGCTTTCAGGCTCTGAGGTTCAGTCCATTATCATCAAGGTGGAAACATAGCAGCTTCAAGTCAGCCATGGTACAGAGGAGCTGAGAGTTCTAAATCTTCACCAGACTGCTGCTAGAAGAATACTGACTTCCAAGTAGCTGTGAGTAGGATCTTAAAGCCCATGCCCACAGAGACACACCTATTCCAAGAAGGCCACACCTCCAGATAGTGCCACTCCCCGGGCTAAGCATATATAAACAATCGCATTCTATTTCCTGGCCCCCATAGGCTTGTTCAAATACATGATTCTATGGATGCCATATCTAGCCATAGCATAATAAAAAATTACATTTAGTCCAACTTCCAAAGTTCTCATGGTCTATAGCAGTCTCAACAATGTTAAAAGTCCAAAGTTCAAAGTCTCTTCTAAGATTCAACTAATGACTTAACTGTAATCCCCAAGGCAAGACAGAAAATTAGCTGGGCAAACTCTAAACATCTCTATGTCTGGTGTTAAAGCAGTCTTCAGATCTCCAACTCGTTTTTCATCTGTGTTGACTACAACAAAGTTCTTTCTCCTGAGCTGGTTCCACTCTCTTAGCAGCTCTCCTGGGCAGTTGTCCCATGGTTCTGACATTTTTAACATCTTTGGATCTCCGAGGAAATTTCAACACATTCTTGTTTCGATGTCTGGGATCTACACATAATCTGGGCTCCTCCAAAGGGCTGGCGTCACTTCTCCAGCTCTGCCCTCTGCAGCACTCTAAGCTCAGGTCGATCTGCTCCAGCTGCTGATGTTCATGGTGGTCATCCCATGGTTCTGGCATCTCCAATACACTGGGGTCTTCCACTGCAATTAGGCTTCACTGATAGCCTCTTATAGGCTCTCTTCATGGTGCCAAGCCTCAAAACCCTTGCATGACCCCTTCAGTTCTGGGCTTCCAGCTACAACTGAGGCTGAACTTTCACCAATCGCCTTCCATGGCCTCTCACAGTGCCAAGCCTCAGCTGTTCTTCATGACACCTTCATGCCTTCAAAACCAGTACCACCTGAGTGACTATTACACATAACCAAGTACAGCTGTTGCATGAGGTACAACCTTGGCTATCTCTGGAACATACCTTCGTGCTCTCAGAAAACACTTCCCAAAAGATTTCACCTTAGTGATGCTGGTCTCGTCTTAATCACCACTAATTTCTTAGCTCCGGTTAATCAGCATCAATTGTCCTAGTAGTTCCTTCTTTTCTTAACTCTAAAACCACATGGCCGAAGCTGCCAAGTTCTGGTGCTTGCAGGAACTAGAACATAACCACTGGTTCTTTTACATTATCACCAGCTTTCTGTTTTCCAACTTCTTTACTGTCTAAGCTTAGCTGTTCTGAAACTTGCTCTGTAGACTGACTTTGAACTTAGAGAACTGCATGCCTGTCTCCTCCAATTAAAGCTGTGTATCAGCACACCTGAATTTAAGCTTCATCAAGAACATGCTCTGTCTCAGGCTGGCCTTGAACTCAGAGACCTGCTTGGCTATATCTGCTGGATTAAAAGTGTGTACCACCATGCCTGGATCTAAATTCAGCCGGGTGGGATCTTGCCCCAAAGTCTCACTCCCTTGATATGTCATCTCCTAGAACACAGGATTCAGCTCCATTTCACTTCCTGGTGCCCCTTCAATACTCAAACCATATATTTTATGTTTTCCTTTTGAAGCTTGCTATGATTTTTCAAAATGCTCTTCATAAGACTTAACCAGAGAACAAAGTCTAAAATAGGCTTTTTTGAGACTTCCTTTGTCAGTGCAATTAATCTGAGTCTCTTCACCTTAGCCTCAGGCAGACTGTTTAGACAAGGGCAAAAAGTAGCCACATTCTTCACCAAAATACCACTGTATTCCAGCCAGAGGGATCAAAGGTTTGTGTATTAGTCAGGGTTCTCTAGAGTCACAGAACTTATGGGTAGTCTCTATATAGTAAGAGAATGTGTTGGTGACTTACAGTCTGTAGTTCAACTCCCCAACAATGGTCAGCAGCAGCTGTGAGTGGAAGTCCAAGGATGTAGCAGATGCTCAGTCCCACAAGGCAAGAAGGTGAAGAGAGAGCCTTCCTTCTTCCAATGTCCTTATGTAGGTCTCTAACAGAAGGTGTGTCCCAGATTAAAGGTGTGTACCACCACGCCTGGATCTGGGACTTGCTTTGTCCTAGATGACCTTGAACTCAGAGATCCCCTTGCCTTAGTGTCCTGGGATTCATAGTCAATATGCCTCAATATGCCAAGATCCAGGTCAGAAACTTGTATCTCCCAGCCTCAAGATCAGGATCACAGGTGAGCCTTCCAATTCTGGATTGTAGTTCATTCTAGATATAGTCAAGTTGACAACCAGGAATAGCCACTACAGTATGTCTACATTCTAGTCAGAGCATATTTTTGGATGTGATCCTTTGCCAGAGCAGCCATGTTGCTAGATTAAAATTCCTCTATATACATACCATATAATATCACCCTCAGGTTGTGCACATGAAGTATATATAGGAAACAGAAATGAAATCTGTGTCAAGCTTCTGCTCCGATTTTCATGATACCTCATATCTGGACTAAAATCTAAATAAATGCAAAATTTGCAAACTTCTGGTTCTTATGTTTCAGAAAGAGAATAGCTATTTGTATAATCTGTGGTGTATGTATGTGTGCACATGTGCATGAATGCACGTATGTATGTGTGTGTGTAGCGTGGTGTTGTGTAAGTGTATATGTGCATGCATGGTGTGTGTGTGGTATGTGTATTGTGTGTACATGTGTATGTAAGTATACATGTGTGGTGTGCATGTGTATATGTACATGTAAGTGTATATGTGCAAATGTTAGCAAAACAAGTAGACAAATAAATTGAAATATTAAGTTAATTTGTATTGCACCTATAGCAGGGTTATGCACTTGATATATTTTAGTTTTAAAATTTGAACTTGAACTTTTAAACTTGAAACACAACCTTTAGACTCCAAATACCTGCTTTCCATGGTGTCTCGGTACATTCTTTCTGAGAGTACACATTTCCCTGTTTTTGCCCATTATTCTTTGTTCACTCTCTTCTCTCTTTTTATCCTGGTGAAGGTTATTCATTATTAATTTTTATCAATTGTTTTCTACTTGCTTCAAGGTGTTTGCCAGTTTAGGGGGCCCTGAGGAGTAACTCCAGCTTCAGAGACACAGATTTCACTTAGAAAGGGAGAACACCAGTGACATCTGGACACAACAGTTCAGTGACTGGTAAGGACTGTATCATGGAGTTGACTTTTTCCATGCATCATGGAGTAGTCTGTTCCCTGGGTATGATAAAGGTGATTGTTATCTAGGTGAATTGGTCAGTATTCTCTAGAGAAACAAAATGTATAGAATAAATATGTTCATTATTTTAGAGATAGAAAGAGATAAGGACAGGGATAAAGATAGAGGAAGAGGGAGAGGAGGAGAGGGGGAGGGGAGAGAAAGGGGGGAGAATTTATTAGAGTGATTTACAGGCTACAGACCAGCTAATTCAACAATGGCTGTCTGTGAATAGAAAAATATAAGAATCCAGAAATTCCTCAGTCTGTGAGGTTGGATGTCTCAACTGGTCTTCAGTTTATACTGGAATTTTGAAAAAGCAAGTTCTAACACCGGTGATGAAGTGGACTTGTTAGCAAGGCAAGAGCCAAAGCTTATTTCTTTCACGTTCTGCTTCCAGCAGAAGGTGGGATTCAGATTAAAGCTATGTCTTCCTGCCTCAAAATCTGGTTTAAAGGTATGTCTTCCTACATCGAAGGTCTGGATTAGAAGTGAATCTACCTACTTCAAATTAAGCAAAAATTCCTCACAGGTGTGCCCTCTATTGTAGGATTTTAGTTCATTCCAGATGTAGTCAAGAGGACAACCAAGAAGAGCTTTCACACCAGATGTCATGGAGGTGACTTTTGTCTGAGTGTCATGAGTCTCCAGGCCTCACAGAATCTAGAATACTCCTTCCTTCAGGCTGAAGTGAAGTTCCTTTGAAACACAGTGTGCTTGCAGATTTGATTTATTCCATTACCATCTAGATTCATATTAAGTAAGTTATGTTAATTAGCCCTGAACAGAATTTCAGAGCACACAGAGAATGGCAGTGCTTTATTATTGGAGAGAAAGAATCAGGACAAGTTTTTAAAATATCAAATTAGTGATTAAGTAAATGAACGGAGTCTTAGGATTCCAGAAATAGCCTGAGCAGATGGAGTCCTCTTTAGATCTCAGTGCTTTTGTACTGTACTTTCTTTAAAGCCGAACCTTTCATGCTGGAGAAGGCTGGTCCTTGATCAAGCAGACCACATCCAGTCCCTGAAGCATTTGCTTTACTGAATAGCTTCAGCCCTGCCCTCCAGGACCAGAGAACTTTGCCTGGCAGAGTCCTGGGAAGAGTACTTTCCAAGCCCTCCAGGGGTGCTGAGATTCAGCCAAAGCAGAAGCTCCACATGGAGGGAGCAATGCAGACACCAGGCTCTGGGGAGCTGTGTAACAGGGTGCTCTCACCACAGTACGATGGTACATGGCCTCAATGCCATGGTCCTGTCTCCCACCGTCCAAGAACTCTGAGTGGGGTGGGGGTGAGGAGGTGAAGCGGGTGAGAGGGGGAGACAGATTCTAGGAGTTCACACCTAGATGTAGTTCATATTGGAATTGGCATCATATGGCAGCATAACATGGCAGAGGTAGGGTGGCTTCAGAGTTCTAGAGACCAAAGTCTGAGAGTGAGGTATCAAAGGGCTGCCTTCATCTAGGACTGTGAGAAAAGGGTATGTGATACTGGCTTCTATCTTTAGCTTATAGAAGGTTGTCTCCTCCTTTGTCCATCCTTCCACCCATCTACTTACCTACCTAGGTAGCTACCTACCGATCTATCCATTCATCCATCCATCCATCCAACCATCCATCCATTCTTTCTTTCATATATCCATTTTTCAAATGTCTACTGAGGATCCAGTCAGTATCCACAAGGTATCATCCTAAGTACTAAATACACAACCTGATGAAGAGAAATGCCCAACCTTCAGGATGCTTACACTCTCAGAGGTTAAACAAATGTGTATACAGATAGTTGTTCTATGCATAAAGTCTTAGAAGAATTAGAAGAGTTAAAGAGTTAGAAGTGGAGGTGGATGCAATGGAAAGGACCAGCACTAGCTATACTTAGCTGCCTGCTCATTATGGGAAATATTTACACATACTGTCTTGCTGAGTCATCACAGCAGTCCTGTGATGAGCATATGACCACCGCCACCCCCCTCGTTTTATAGGGGAAACATCCAACAGCAGTAGCAAGCCAGGGCTTGATCCCAGGAGGTGCCCAAGAGACAGGAAGACAAGAAGTGGGAGGGGGCAGGAAACAGGAAGATAAACTATAGTCAGGGAGGGTTCTTCCTAGCCTCACTACAGAGACCAGCTTTGGTCCTCAAAGTTCATTCAGATGGACATGCAGAAGATATAGAACTTATCTTCTGTTAAAAGGGACTCAACTTATTTCCCTACCAAATGCTAATTTTCTGCCTATTCCTACATTTCATCCTAACTAGATGTTTTAATAGCCATGGAACCCTGCGTGTGTAAGATACTATCTGAGGGAAAAATATTTCCTTGTTCCTGGTTAGTGGATCCCAGACTCATTGCTTGGCATCACCAAGAGCCTTCAGAGCAGTCACCAACCCAGAGCAGGGCAACGATGTACCATGCTTCAGATGTGTTATGCCAATCAACTAGCTGCCATGGCTTTGGTCCCATATTTGTAAAGTTTGTGGCCTGCTCCTACGGTTACAAATGTCTTTTGAAAATGCAAACCAGTAAGTGAGTGGAATGCTGGATGAATGGATGGATAGATAGATTGATAGATGATGGATAAACAGATGAGTAGGTGGATGGATAGAGAGATTAAAGTTGGGTATACTGATTGGTAGGTAGATGAACGGTTTAACAGGTAGACAGACAGAGAAATGAGAAGATAATGAATTTACTTTACATTTTACACTGGGACCATCAAGAGCTTTAGGTTAAAAAAAAATCTGAAATTGATTTTGGGCCCCATGTTATTCATCTATAAATGTCTAAAGATTGCATAAGCCTTTGGAAGTTAATGCATTCGTAAACAAATGTTGAGCTTCAGAAATACTAAATGCACACCCTCTGATAGTATCTTTTAAAGGATCTTTTAGGAAACTCTGAGGCAGTAGTGGTGACACATGGCCTACAATCCTGACTGGAAGCTCAGGTACGAAAATTCTGAGTTTAAGTCCAGCAAAAACCTGTGTACTGGCTGGTTTTGTGTCAACTTGACACAAGCTGTAGTTATCACAGAGAAAGGAGCCTTGGTTGCGGAAATTTCTCCATTAGATCTAGCTGTAAGGCATTTTCTCAACTAGTGATCAAGGAAGGAGGGCCTAGCCCATTGTGGGTGGTGCCATCTTTGGCCAGTAGTCCTGGGTTTTATAAGAAAGCAAGCTGAGCAAGCCATGGAAAGCAAGTCAGTAAGTAACATCCCTACATGGCCTCTGCATCAGCTCCTGCTTCCTGACCTGCTTGAGTTCCAGTTCTGACTTCCTCTGGTGATGAACAGCGATATGGAAGTGTAAGCTGAATAAACCCTTTCCTCCCAATTTTGCTTCTTGGTCATGATGTTTTGTACAGGAATAGAAACCCTGACTAGGGCAACATGTCTCAAAAGACCATATAACAGAAAAAGAGCTTACAGGCACACAATGACCTTTTTAAAGTGCAAATGTTACTGGTGCCCAAACCACAAAAATTTACATTTACTTCTTGTAATTGTATTACTTAACTCTTGGTTTTCACGTGATAGCAAAACCTGAATTACTTTTAAACTCATCCAAAAAAAAAAAAAAAAAAAAAAAAAAGCAGATATTAAGACAAAATAGCAGAAAACATCGCATTTTATTGCAATCTACTATCAGCATCTCTAGTGTCATGTCCCATGTGGCTGGCTAGGCTGTGATGCCCAGTTGTTTGGTCAAGCTACATAGATCTTTGTACCAACTAACTTTACCTTCACTGCCTGGGGTTTAAAGTGTATACTGAGGGCTGAGCCACACAACTAGAAGTGGTTTTTTCTTCTTCTTCAATAAATAACACAATCTTGGGGTTCATAGTGTGATCAAATATTCTGCAACACAAGCCAGTCTTATGAAGAAATTTTCTCTGTCGAGAGTCTCTCTTCCCACAAGACGCTTGCTTATGTCAAGTTGTCATGTAAGTAGCCAACACAGACATCTGTCTCCCTAAGCCTCTCACTTGACCACCTGCACTTGGCTTTCCCAACTCTGCATCTCTAGAGAAGCCTAATTAATGTATTACTTTCAAAACTATTAGCCAAGAAATGAAGCTTTTTTTTTCAAGTATATAAACAAAAGCCAGTGGGGGTGCACACTTCTTCTGTGAGCAAAAGAGAAGAGAAAGCACATGACTGTAGCAGGGCCATGGCATGTCTTATATCACCCAGTCGTTTGTCTAATCCATGGGACAGGCTGCTGGCTTCCAGGCTGTCTGCTAGCAGATTCTACCAAAACCATCGAAATGAGTGCTGTGGACTCTGGAGTAAAGTCAACTGGTCTGGTAAAAATCTATGTGCACTACCCTAGGGGTGGATACTTCAGCCTTTCCTGCCACAACCATTAACTCTACTCTGAGAACAACATTCATTGATCTGTCCTCTGGGGATGCCAATTCCTTGCATGGCTTGGGTCCCTGACTGGGACCTATGAAGAAAGAACAGACAAAGGGACACAGAAAACCTGGGGTCAGGAAAGATGTGTGCACTCTGATGGAGGGATACCAACTATTGCAACAGCCCAGAACCTCCAGGTTTTTATTATATATTATGTATAGCATAGGGGACGAGTTAGCCTGTGTGTGTGTGTGTGTGTGTGTGTGTGTGTGTGTGTGTGTGTAGGTACAGTCACTGCATTTGAATATCTGAGGGGAAGAAGTTGCAGTTGCTAGCTAGCTCTTACACACACTGGCCAGTCATTTGTCAGTGTTCATTTGGATGAAAGGAAGGCTTTGCTATTCTCATCTGGGACAAGTTGTATTGATTTCTCATGGATGTGAGGAACTGGTCCTTGACAGACCCATGTCCCTGTCAACAATGCACATTCATTCAGTACATCACCAGGTGCTTACACGGTCACCCAAGGCTTTCTCGGCTCCCTTCGTGAATGGAACTCCTAGGCAGGAGGCTTTGATGGGAACCACCTCCTCTCACTGACTCTAACGCCAATCACATTCAGAGCCCAAGATCTAATATCCAGCTGGCTGGTCACCGGGCTTCAGCCTCGTCACAGGACTAGAAGCATACTTGCCATAGTTCTGAATATCTTCCTCACAGGAACCAGAGGAAAGAGCCAGCTCCTCCTTGGTGGACATGATGGAGTGAAGTGAGCAGCAAGGTCTACGACTGGGAATTGAGAGGGAACACTGTGGGAGGCCCAGAGACTGAAGAATCGGGTCCTCAGCCCAAGATCACCTGTGGGAAACCACTGATCACCCCTCTTGCCAGAAGTAATTGTAGCTTTGTCTCCTTTGCCAGACACTAGAGCCCCTCTGGTTACATTTAATACACTTAGTTCAGAGAGACTATACAGTCCTTAGAGCCCGGCTGGAGGATGGAAGTGGTCATGGCTCCTTTGACATCTCTGCACTCTCAGTGGAAAAGGGTAGAAATGCCCATGTGTGAGGTGTTCTGGAAATCACCCTGCCCCAGGCTCAGAAGCACTGTTAAAAACTAGAGAGGTTGGGAAAGCGTGTTTCCTTTATGAGCAAAGCACTGTCTGAATGAAAGCACTTTTCTAATGTGATGAATCCCAAGGCCGGGACTCTCATTGAAGAGAGGTAGCCCTGAGGGTGGATACAAATTCCCTGCAGCTACTATTAACAGAGTACTGCAGACAACAGGATGACTTTGAAACAACAGAAACGCATGCCTTCATAATTCCAGAGATTGGAGGCTGAGAGCAAGGTGCAGACAGAGAGCCTTCTTCTAGGGAAGGTTTCTACCACCTTCCTCCGACTCCTGGTGGCTCCAGGCTATTTAACTCAGGTGGCACCATCCCAAATCTCTGCCTCTGTCCTCACATAGCCTCTTTCCTGGGTGTCTGTGTCCTCCCATGGTCCTTTTCTCCCACCCCTCCTTTTGTCTTTTCTTATTAGGACAGCAGCCTGAGTAGAGAGGGCCCACCCTATTCCCAAGCAGCCTTGTCTCCATGGATTATATCTGCAGTGATTTGAATGCACCTGGGGGATCAGGACTTGGGCACTACAGTCTTAGTCAGGGTTTCTATTCCTGCACAAAACATGATGACCAAGAAGCAAGTTGGGGAGGAAAGGCTTTATTCAGCTTACACTTCCACATTGCTGTTCATCACCAAAAAAAGTCAGGACTGGAACTCAAGCAGGTCAGGAAGCAGGAGCTGATGCAGAGGCCATGGAGGGATGTTACTTTACTTACTGGCTTGCTTCCCCTGACTTGCTCAGCCTGCTTTCTTATAGAACCCAGGTCTATCAGCCCAGGGATGGCACCATCCACAATGGGCTGGGCCCTCCCCCCTTGATCACTAGTTGAGAAAATGCCTTACAGCTGTATCTCATAGAGGCATTTCCTCAACTGAGGCTCCTTTCTCTGTGATAACTCCAACTTTTGTCAAATTGACACAAAACCAGCCAGGACAAGAGGTCCTTTAGCTCTCACAGAACTCTTTATTCGGGATCCCACAAACCTCTGTTCCTCTGCTATGGTACTTTCCAAATACATCCCCTTGACCCTCATTCCTATGAAGAAAATTTGCCATAGGAGAGCTCCCCTATATGAGGACCTCATATGCACAGCACCATCGTCCTCTAACCCAGACAGTTCCCCACAGCACCTACCCTACCAAGGACAGATATCATGAAGACTTCAGGAGTGATATATTTCAAATTGTTTCATAGCCATGTCGTTTAGCTCATCTGAATTTAGTCAAGCAATTAGACAAATTGTGACTTTAATATTTTAAAGGCAAGAGAAGCTAGAAGGAAGCCTCCCTTTGTTCTCCCTACCCAAAATGCCTGTCCTTACAGCCACCCCTAAATCAGGAATGCATAATCCCTAAGATCTTTAGCTGGACATAAATATCTCAGGCCTCAGAAGACTTGGGTGTGACGGTCTGAAAGCAACTTTCATGAGAACCAGACAGTTTCTCCTATGTGTTCACTATTATTCTCTTCTCTTCCCCACCGACTGCCCCCACCCCAAGAAAAATCTAGAAGGGAAAATGAGGTCAGACAAAAGGATATGTAAAGGCGTGGGGCCCAGGAAAGACCCACCCCAAATAGTACTCACTGCTGAGCCAGGGCGCTGATAGAAGAGCTGATGTGTCTAGAGACTACACAGCTGCTTACCTTCCCACGGGCTCCCTGAACCCTCCCAACCTGTCCTCACCCCGCTCCAGCCCTCCCTCCCTTCCTCTCCCAGCTGCCTCAGCCAATTGCAGCTGCTCAGAGCACAGCCTGGCTTCGTGGAAAACAGAACCTTAGTGAGACGAAGACTAGGGAATCAGAGCAACTGAGTTCATTGGATCTGCATAGAGGTCTGCGGAGGGTACCAAGTGCCCAAACTTCATGCTCCTCTCTGTCCACAACAGGCTGGTCTCAGTCCAGAATTCCCATCTCTGAAGGGACATCCAACTGAGAAGGAGGAGAGAGGGAACCTGCTGGGGTCACCCACTAAGCCCTCCACCTGCCCTGAGAACCTTTACCCTCCCCTGATAGTTAAAAAGCCAAGCTCTTGAATTAGGGTACTGGACTCCAGGTCCAACCTGGCTCTTCGCACAGCCTTGGGTTCTCTTCCAGAGGCCACCAACTTCCCACTTCTAGTGCTTTCCATCTTCCTAACCTCTGCTCTGCCTTGGAAAGAGACTCAGCTCATTGTCCTGGCTGGAAGACAGAAGTCTCCCTTTGGAAGTTCTTTTTGAACCAAGGGAGGGGGAGGCCAGGTGAGTGTGTAGCCAGGGTAGATCTGAATATGTATGTTTTTTGCCACCAGCATTGTCCTGTTGTGTTGGGGTGGGAGATAGCCATCATTAGAACCCAGTGGGTAGAGCTTAAATTAAGAGTGCTGTCATCATGCTGGACAACTCAAGACCAGTCTTCAACAAAGATTTATCCAGCCCAGCAGCAATCAAAATCCCCATCTCTCCATGGATGAAGAGCCCTGCCTTGCAAGATTCTGTCAGCAACACCACCCTCTGCAAAAGCATGTGCTCTCTCTCTCTCTCTCTCTCTCTCTCTCTCTCTCTCTCTCTCTCTCTCTCCCACACATATACACTCGCATGCACACATGTATGTACACACACACACACACACACACACACACACACACTTCAAGAATTACAGGGGTGGGGCACATGATGCTGACTGTATGCCCAGGACTTCTCTATGAGGAGACTGCACATTGAAAGAAATAGACAAGTCCCAGCTCACCTGGAATTGATGTTCCCTAGAGACCTGGGGTGGGAAGACAGAAACCAAACAAATAAAGGAAGAGACAAATGTCAGACCCCAAGAAAGATCATCTGGAGAAATGCAAGGGCTGGTGGTGCCACAGGGGACCCTGGGATGTCTGGCTTTGATCTGGTGGTCAAAGCAACCCCCTGAAGAGGTGACATTTATGCTGAGATCTAAACCACAGGGAGGAGCCAGCCTCAGAAAGATCAGGATACAGCTTTCTAAAGAGAACAGAGGTATCTGCAAGGTATGAAAGGGCTTAATGTGGGGGAAGACCAGTGCAGGTAGAAGGTCATACCTGGAAACTGGGCAGGGACGAGGGGTTCAGAGTCTCCTCTCTGAGCAAAATCAGGGCCCACAGGGATTGAGGAAGGAGGGTAATTTATATTGTCAAAGAAAGTGGCTGTTATGAGGACAGTGGATGGATGTTGTGGATAAACAGGGAATTACTCAAAATAGATATGTTAAAGTTCTAGCAATCTAGTTTCTCATTTGGAGAGACTCTCCAGGTGAACCCCAGATCAGTAAAACTGATGTCCTCAAAACAATAGGAACATTTATACTGAGGGGATGTGGGGCAAAGATGGAGGCGGTGAATAGGTTGAAGTTCATGGAAGCCTTGGAGGCCTCAAAGATGACTGGCAAACTCCCAGAAGCTAGGAATACTCTCTCTCACAGTCTCATTGCATCTTGGTCTTAGATTCCCAACATCCAGAGCTGAGGCAGTAAGTCTGTGTTATGTGTCCTGGACCGTCCGCTGCAGCCAGGGACTTCTGTTCAGATACTAGGCACTGTCGTCCCCACAGTGGAGATAGGTCAGCAGAAGAGCAGATCTGGTGTATGCCACTCAAACAGGCTCTGCTGAGATAGGACAGCAGCCAGCATAGCTTCCTTGCTTGCCTTTAACACAGGTAGAATGGGAGGGGGATAAAATAGAGTCTGGCTGGGGACACCCAGCTGCCAATGTATCGTAGACTTTTGATAGAAGCTGCCATCCAACCAGAATGTGGAGAAGCCTGGAGCTCGTCGTGGGTGTTTGAATAGATTTTCTGCCCCATTTGGACATTTTTTCCCCTCATTAGGATGCTGATAAGGTGACAAGGTCCAAACTGAAGTTGAAATGGGCTCATCCCCAGAGAAAAATAGACTACCCTCCTACATCCTTACAGGGCCACATGAGAGCCTACAGATCTTGGAAGTGTGCAAGCACACTTGGGATTATGGGAATGCATCTGCCTTAAATGGAAGAAGCAGATGTCACGATCAGGTGTGACATGACTTATAACAGAGACATGACTGGGTTCCACTGTCGCTTCCACCGCATTAAAGTTTCAGGTCCCTACCAGGTCATCTGGTCCCTTGCTGGTGACTTCTGGGATACCACCTGGAAGTATCCATCTATGTGTGTATCTGTGCGTGAGAATGTGCACACAAGAGCAGATGCTTGCAGAGGCCAAAAGGGGGCAGGACTTACGGGTGGTTGTGTGAACTGCCCAATATGGGGGTATTGGGAACTGCACTCATGTCCTCTGCGATAACTTTATTTGCTTTTAAACCACTGAGCCCTCTCTCCAGGCCCAAGAGTAAAAAATAATCCAGAGAAACACTTGCTCCCTTTGCTTTAGAGATCAGACTATGGAAGCTAAGGACTCCGGAGGAGCTGGAATTCCCCGTAAAATCCTATGCTGAGAAAGGAGAAAGCCTCAAGCTTGGTCCAGCCAGAGAAGCAACTTTCCCACTGGAAAGATTTACAACTTGGACCATGTTACAGTAGAGATAATGACAGGCTGGTGACAGCAAGACCAGAGCTCTACTGAGGACTGCTCACATGTGCATAACTCTGGCCTCCACTTTAACCTGAATTGCACTTTAGGATCCAGAGATGAACTCAGTTTTCTTCTCCCTCTTCCCTGTGTGATCACATTGAATGAATCTCTCTTCCGCTTCTCACGATATAATCTAGCTGTTTTAATTGGTATATGAAGGACAAATGACTAAACCTAATTGATTTATTGGGGGTGCAGACTGTCACCCTAAGTCCAGTGACAGAGCAACATGCCACCTTTCATCAAAGCTTCAGAGCTAGCTGAGGCCTGAGAAGGAAGATTTAGCCAGAGCCAATATCCTGTTTATGTATCTTAAGGGCGTAGGGAGAAAACTCAACTTCAAGGTGTTTCTGAAAGGTCTGAGGGCACTCACCTGTTGCCCTGAGGTGGTGGGGACTTGATTTATCACTTATCCGTCTATTCACTTTGAGACAGGATCCTGCTGTGCGGTGCAGACTGAACTGTGCTCCAGATCTTCCTGCCTCAGCCTCCTGAGTGCTAGGATAGCAGGCATGTGCCACCACGGAACATTTGTCCCAACTGCTTGGTAAGGTCCTATGGAGACATGTATCTCAGAAGAACTATTGTTCCTCACAAAAACTCTGGTCACCAGCTGTGTCTTTGCTGGCAGACACAGTGAGTTTGGACTTAGTTCTAAGCTGTCTGCTCTGAGATGGCCACCTCCCTGCAAGATTGCTGACTGGGACTTCATTCACAAGGGGATTGGATGTCCTTGGCACTCTGACCAATCAGGAGACTCTGCTTTGCTCTGACATGCCCCCCACACCCATTCATACCCCCAAGATCTAGATCACAGGTCACAAAAGGAATAGAAGAGTGTGAACAGCCCAGTAAGCTAGGCTGGCTGCCACTGAGTCAGTGGGGCCCCACCTCGAGCACAGGCGAGGGTCGTCCACGGTGCAGATTGTTTGAAGTGGCTGCTTTTCCACACTCTGTAGGTAAATGGAAGTGTACGCACTGTTCAGTCACTTGACTGGGACAGAGGCCAGGAATTAGCTCTCTGCCAGGTGAAGATGACAAGCTTAAATAGGGCCGATGAGATGGCTCAGTGCATAAAGGGATAAAGGCGCTTGCCACCAAGCCTGATGACCCGAGTTCAATCCTCAGAACCCACAGGTGGAAGAAAAGGCAACAAACTCAAGTTGTCTTCTGACCTCTACACACATGCTATGGCAGGTGCACTCAGACACATGCACATACACAATAAATACATGTTTGCAATAAAAAATAAAAAAAATTAAGTGTGCACAACTCTCTCTTGGTTCCCAATAAGGTGAGGTTTTTCATAATGTATTTGCAAAATATTTTAGTCATTCCCACTGTGGAATAAAAACTACATATTATTTTATTTTTATTTTTTTGAGAATTATTGCTAGCTCCTGGTCCTCCGCTTCTACCCGCTAGGTACTGTGATAACAGGTATGAGCCACAATGCTTTAGTTACACAGTGATGGGGGACCAACCCGGGACTTCCTGCTTGCTCGGTGAAAGTCTACATTCTCAGACCCCTAAACTTTTATTTTTCTAACAAATGCATGTGAACTAGACTCCATTCCAAGTGGTTTCCATTCGTTGTCTCGTTTGTTCCCAAAGCAAAGCTACAAAATACCGCCGTGCCGGTTGCTGGTAATCAGACAGAAAATCAGAGTTTACCAGGGTTCAAACCCAGACCCCACTGCTAGCTCTAAAATAAAAAAAGAGATAATGGAGGAGGAGGAGGAAGAGGACAAGATGGAGGAGGGTGGGATGGAAGGAAGGAGGGGGAGGGGAAGAGGAAGAAGGAGTAGGAGACAGAGGGGCCCTGAGTCTGAGGAAAAGAAGCACAGGAAGGAAGAGAGGAAGTAGGGTGGGGAGGGGGAAGAGGGAGGGAGGGAGGGAGTGGGAGAAGAAGGGGGAAAGAAGTCGGACCCATTTCATAAACTTGTTGCAAAGACTCCTAAACTCTCTGTCACTTTTGCCAGCCCTCCTGGCTCCCACACCACACTGTTCTCTTCTCTCTCTCAGCCTCAGCATCCCCACACCTCCTTCAGCACAAAGCTGTCTTCGGGACTAACAGTCTCGGAGTCCTTCTCTTCAGCTTAGAAAATTACCGTGTAGCCTATTAATAAACATGTTTCTATTTTTAGATTAAGTTATTACTCATAGGACTTAGAACAAACAGACCTGTTTGATCTTCAGCAAATAGTATCTTGCTGAAGACCTCGGAAGCCCAGCATCAGAAGGGATATGTAAAAACAGTCAGGAGCAGAGGAGGCTGTAATGAATTATGCAACAGAAGATGGACTTGTCAGTTCTGGAACCTCTACCCTGCATTCAGAACAGATTCAAAGTGTGCCTATAGGGCAGTCATTGCTGGAAGACCCTGGCTTCCAGTCTGAGTAGAGTGTACCCTCTACAGGAAGTTCTTCCTGCTACTATCTGCTTTCTTCCTTAGGATCATCTTCATCGAAAGGCAAACATGCTATGATCCCTCTTTTTATGTCAATATTCTAGCATGGGTTGGTGAGATGCTCAGAAGTTCCCACTGCTAGCTTAGAAACTAGTATTCAGTGGCTTCTGGGAAAGAGAAGTTCAGTTTTCTTCAGGAGTGGAGCAACTGATAGGTTTCTCTTGTGTATGCAGGCAACACCAATTAGATTTAGATGGATGGATGGATGGATGGATGGATGGATGGATGGATGGATAGATAGATAGATAGATAGATAGATAGATAGATAGATAGATAGAGGATGGTTATGTGGGTGAGTAGATGCATAGATAGATAAGACATTGGGAGGGGATTTAGGGGGAGGGGCCTGGGAAAAATTGGAGAGAGGGGATGAGGGGTGAATTTGATCAAAATAAAGTACATTTGTGTAGAAACTGAAGAGGTTAAGAGTTAAGAGCACTCACTGCTCATGCAAAGGACTAAAGTGTGTTTGCCAGAGGCCATATTGGGGGGAGGGGCGGTGTTCAGATTTGTCTGTAACTCCAGTTCCATGGAACACAACTTCTGGCTTCCACAGACACCTGCATTCACGTACACTTACCCACACACAGACACACAAACTCATAATTTAAAATTTAAATAAGAATTAAATGCTTTCAGGTAAGAAAAGAGAAGAGAGGCCGAGAGAGCAAGATGGAGAAGGTAAATAAAACTGGCTCTCAATCTATAGTCAGTCAATTTATAGGACCCTCAGGTCCTACCCCGTTCTCTTTTTGTCGTTATTCTCCTAATTCTCAATCCATTCTTTCTCTCCTCATTTCACACTGATCAGGCCTTCTTTTATCTATACTCTGTCAGCAAAACAAGTCTTAAAATTCTGATCTAAGAAAACAAAATGTGGCATGTCTAAGTTTGCCCACTACCATCTTGGCTTCCAGTCTGTGAATTCATTAATTGTAATGCCCGAGTGGCCAGTTCATCTTTTGCCATCATTGTGCCAGACTAAGTAGGCTGTGTTAGCTCTGAGCTCACATGACTCCCTCCAGAACACAAGCCACTTTCTTACCTGCTCCTCTTTGTTCTTCCTCACTTGGCATCACAGGCCCATCTCTGCATCTGCTGCCACATAGCAAAAGATGTGGTTGCTATGGTGATGAGCCGACTAAAACCTGGAGAAGATTGATGGCATGCTATGTTGGGGATGCTCTCAGGTTTTGTTGTTGTTTTGTTCTGTTCTTTTGTTTTTTTTTTTTTTTTGTTTTTTTTTTTTTTTTTTTTTTTTTTTTGTTGTTGCTTATGAGAGACATCTGGCAGGGTTTTTGGCAAAATACAAAGGAAGTAGATGTTGGTATTTTTTTAAGGAAAATTGATAATTCTTGAAGAGTTTATGGAGCTAATGAGAGAGTTCAGAAGCCTTAGGGAAATTGGGAAAAAATAATGAGGTTCTGGATGGTTTCGTATAACTGGGAGAATGAGAGAGAGACAGCAAATGTAAGCATTCATCCAAGAAGGTTGATCAGAAAGAGAACGTGAGAATAGTAGCCATGGCAACAGAAGAAAGGTTAGGTGCTGTGTGAAGAATGGATATGGCTTGAAACAAAATAACAAGAAAGAATTTTTCTGATTACTATGAAGTTGAACTAGAAATTAATTAACAAGAGAATGAAATTGGAAAACTTATGTGCAAAGTGTGGAGTATTTATATCAAACAAGATGCATTTAATTAATGGTGGGCCAAAAGGGAAGTGACAAGAAATATCAGTCAGTATTAGTCATGAATGAATATAAACACATATCAAAAATTATGAGGTGTAGCTAAAGATACGCCAAGAGGAAAAGTAATAGCTCCACCATGCAAGTATTAGAAAAGAAGGTCACAAATTAGTAATACGACTTTTCTTTTGAAAAATATGTGAAATTAGAAAAAGATGAGTAAATTAATCCTAAAGTAAGGAGGAAATGATGATGATGGTGGTAATGATCATTTGAAGGAAAAAACTACCAAGGAGAACCAATAAAACTAAATAATTCTTTTTACAAGAGACAGTAAAGAACAGACATATCAAATTATGCAGTGGGATTATGGGTAGAATCTGTGACTAGCTGATAGAGGCTGTATTAGTTTCTTTTCCTGTGAGAAAATACCCTAACAAAAGCAGGTTTGGGGAAAGAAAAGGTTAATTTTGGTTCACAGTTACAGGTTCATCATGGTGGGGAAGTCATGGCAACAAGAATTGGAAGCAGCTGGTCACACTGTATCCAAAGTCAGGAAACAGGGATGAATGCTGTTGCTCAGCTCACTTTTTCCTTTTATACAGTCCAGGATAGCACCTCACAGTGGGTGAGTATTCTTACCTCCATTAGCCTAATCAAGACAATCCCCCCAGACACGCCCAACATTCTCCAAGTGATTTTAGGTCTCCTTAGGTTCACAGTTGAGCTTAACCATCATAGAAAATAAGGTCAGTAATTTTTTTTTTGTTTGCTTGCTTGTTATTGTGACCCAGTTGCTCACCGAGAGCCTAAACTTACTGGGGTGTGAAGATTAATGAAGACCCAAGACATCAGATCAACTTGGTAGGAAGACAATGCTCAGCAGAGACTGATACGCACACAAGGGAAAACCAGAGCCAGCCTTCCTGTCTCCTTTGTAGAGACTCTAGCTCCTAACCCTCGGCTTATTCAAATGCAATCTGAAGACAGCCGATGATGCACAAAAACTACAGTCCCTGTTGCGGCCGCCCTGAAGGCGCTTGGCTCTGGAGGAGCCTCAGATTCCTGCAAGGTGAGAAATGGACCAGCCTCTGTTCTCTTCCCAGCTGAACCCGGGGTGGACTGGATTGCCCCACAAACCCCAGTCTACTCCAGCAGTCTCTCTGTCATTCCAGTGTCTTGCCTTTTATTCCAGGACTGTCCAGGGACTGGCATCTGCCCTTATTTGCAGAAGTCTCAGCTCAGAGCTGTCAGAAAGGATCGGTATTTTGACTGAAGACAGTCCCAGAGCATAGACTGTTGACTTGGTTTGACAACCTGGATTTTCAGGCCTGGCTACATGGGTAGTAATCATTCAGTCAGACCAGGAGCCACACAAGGCAGCAAAGGCTTTCTGGATCAAGGTAACCTTCTGACATAGAATCTAAAACCCCTCTCTCTTCTTCACTGACTTCCTGGGGCCCCCAGGTCTTTTATGCTCAGGATCACACCCTCCTATGGGGGTGTCTCCCGAAGAGATCTTATCCCTCTATTTGCTTTTACATGCAGTGTAATATAAAAATGCTAAACCTAGCACTGTCCATCTCCCAGGGCATCTGGTGCTGTCCAGGTCCCTATACTAATTAGGCTTCATGCCATGCAGTCTGCATGGTTATACTGCAGGACTCTCAGTGTCATCACAGGATTGAGACAGGCATCACAGAATCGGTTGCTCTTGGGTACCCTCAACAACTCTAATCCTACCAACACAATGAAGGCCTACAGAGAGCAACACCTAAAAGAGAAGGTCCCTTAGAAGTGCTAAAGTTGCACCATGTGCTATTTCTGCTTGCTTGTGTGAGAAGTGGCTCTGTCTTTGGTGGCACATTAACTCTGTGATGCTTGCTCTGACTCCCGAAAGTGCAGGCTTAGCCTTTATCATTTCTAATAGTCTGTGTTGGACTTTTTACTATCACAAGTCCCAGTGACCCGTAAACAACTGTGATTATTTTGACCCAGGGGGAAACATTTCCCTTCTATGCCTTTGATTAGGGTAAACACAAGCCTTCATTTGCATGACAGACTTTTTGTTATTGATCCAAACCTAGACCCCCATTTGAATGAGAAATTTTTTGTGATCAGCCCCCACACTCCTCTGGCTACACAGACATGCTTGTTTGACTCCACTAGTCAGCTGTGACAATCTCCTATGCTGCCTTTCCTTGTGCTGTAGCATTAGGACCCCAAAGTGCTTCTCTCAAGCGGTCTTTTCTGGCCTAAGTTTAGTACAGTTGGCCACACTGGCAACACAAAGAAGGAAAAGGCAGAACCATTATTGTAGTCATTACGATAGAGGCAGAGGATCATCCTCAGAAGCTACAGAAGAGGAGCCTGCATGCCAGGTGACCAAAGCAGCAGAGCAGCTGGTTGCTTAACAACTGATAAGGTAGAGGCAAGTCCAGCTGTAAAAGCAACAGAGCCACCATTTGCATCGATAGCTGCAAGGGAGGCAGGAAAACAGGATGAATGCCCAACTATCATCACAGAGGCAACAGCAGCAACTAAGAGGCAGCTGAACTACTTGAAGGAGCTGCCAGGACAGGAAGAGGAGAGATGGGCAGAGGTACAAAGAAGGTGAGAGAAGGAAGCCTGAGGTTGGAGAAGGATAGGAAGCTGTAAAGCACCAGAGAAGTGAAACTGGAGGCTCTGGTCCCAGGAAGAGTTCCAGAGAGTCATCACGTCTTTAGGGCCAAAGGTCTCAGACACCCTAGACCTGGGAGCTGTAACACTACCTATCATCAAGGCCTAGGTCCACTCAAGAGCTATAACACCAATGGCTAATGGCCCCAGGACTCTATGTCTTCACAGATGCTGTAGGGCTGAGGAGTCTCGCTAACCCTGCTACCCCAGAATTGCAAGCGCTTCTGGCACCGTTAGGCATGGTGCCCCTCTGTTTTGGCAAACAGCCTGTTGCTCATTTTAGTCTTTGAGGTCGCACACTTCCACATCACACTTTAATGTGTCTCCATTGGCCCGTGACAGCCAGAGTGAGCAGAGCAGGGCTGAAGGGGGGAGAGAATCCACACAGGAACTCTTCTGACAAGAAGTAATGGATGTTCTGTGGGGGAGGGTTGCAAACACAATTTACAATCAGCAGCTACACTGAAGCAAGTCTGCCCAAAACGTTCCCAGTGACTGGCATAGGAGGCAGAGACCCTGCAGCACAGTTCCTGAGGAAAAAAATCCTGACACCGATGCTGCCCCCATCCCTTCTGCTCTCCTTCAAGTGCAGCGTGTGCCTTGTGTAAACCTTGGCCCTTAAATATGCAGCAACGGAATTCTAAGATATGGAACATGACAAATGACGTCCCCTGGCTCCAGCTGAGTGTAGTCCACAGAGATACGGTGTGAGCTCTGGACTGTGACGATCTGCAAGCCCAGCAGATGTCTCAAGCTTTAAAAGGAAAATGATTACCTCCATCAATTTTCCTTTTAAGGAACCTTTCAAAAATGGTTTTCTCAAAAAGTGAATTAGGGCTTTTCAATAATAAAAAAAGAAAAAAAAGAAAGAAAATGCGTTCTTGCAGTTCTCAGAGCAGATGGGGTAGAGAGGCCGAGCCTTGGGGATGCCCAGTTTTCTTAGTCAGCGGAAACAATGATACTGTGTTCCAGTCCCAGCTGCAGGACTGGCCCCAGAGCAGGTTCTTCTTCAGGGAGCGTCTCCATTAACCTCTTCCTGTCAGTGTCCCTGCCTTAAAGGAGAGTGATTGTGTCTTTCTGTCAGCTCGAATGTAATAACTCTGAAGGGCAGTAAGAGCCATGGGACTGGGAGGATGGGTCAGTGGTTAAGCACATTTGATGCTCTTGCAAGAGCCTGAGCTTGGTTTCCAATATCCACGTTGGGCAGATCACAACTATTATCTCAGCTTCAGGGGACCTAATAACCACTTCCGGCCTCAAACGGCATTCTGCTCACACGCACAGACTGTGCACCCACACATATGCACACATAGTTAAAAATGAAATTAAAACTGAAGTTTAGAAAGATGCTCAGTGGGAAAGCGTGGTTTCTGGTACGTTATAAGGATCTGAATTTAGATCCCAGGACTGATGTATAAACTCAGTCACAGCCTCCACATGGCCTCAACACTAACATTAGGGTAAAGGTGTGCAGGGCAAGGGCAGGAGAATTACCAGGACTAACTGGCCACCAGTCTAGATCAAGGGTCAATGACAGACCCTTTCTGTCTCAGAGGAATAAAGCAAAGACTGACGGAGCAGGACATGGGACATTCTCCTCTGGCCTCTGGATGCATACCCCAGAACATGCACCAGTTCATACAAGTGGAGTGGGGGGAGAAGGGAGGGAGGGAAGAAGAGAAAGAGTCCTAGAGAAACATTATAAGTAGTGTTTTTATGTCCTGTTGTGCTAATGTTGGCTGTAACCGAAGCCAGAATTGTAGTGAAGCTAAAACCAGCATCTTCTGGCTAAGTTCCCTCTGAGGAGATGATGATTCTCATGCAGTCAGCCTGGACTTCTTCTCACAGTACCTCACTCCATCGTGTGCACCGAGTCATCCTTCCTCTCAAACCGTTTGCTGGACCAGGTGAGTCTCCACTGCCCGTGTTTCACTTGCTTCTTTTCAGTTTAATTAATCACTTTCCATCTCCAATGATCGCCCACTTCCCAATCACCCCCTCCTCCAGCCTCTTCCATCCCCCATCCATCCTCCCCCCCACCCTTTACCTGTATGAGATTTCACTTGCTTTTTAATAATGTAGTTGTGCTTGCTGGATTCATTGCTTTGCTCAGCGAAGCCTGACTGGGCACACACCACCTGACAGGCCACCTGCAGACTCAGCTCTTTCCTAAAGTGGCTCAGAAGCACCCAAGGAAGCTGGCCATGCAAACAGGAAGGTGGGATTGCCAACTCAAATTCAGTTGTTTCACAGATGCAAACACTGAAGGTATTTTGGGGTGGGCCTCCGGGGAAACAGAAGGTTAGACAAGATCACTGTAGAGAGTTCCTAGGTGACAGGACTGGTGGTTTTAAAAGAAAAGGTGAGGTGGGAGACTGCAGGTGTACCTCTGCCATGTCATGGAGCTCTTGCCCAATGCTGGATCCATGATCTTGGACTTCCCGCCTCTAGGGCTTAATGAAGACAATAAACTTGTTTATAAACTATAGTGTGCGACATTCAGTTAAACAACAGAAAAGGAACCTGCGATAACCATGAAATAACTCTTGAGACCTGTGGGACAGATCTCACAGCTGCAGTGACATCAGTCTCAACTGTCAACTTGTCTGGATTGGAATCACCTAGGAGACACACCTCAGGGGGTGTCCGTGACGGTGTTTCCAGACCGGCTAAACTCAGGAGGGAGGACCCTTCCTAAATGTGGGTGGTTTGATTCCACAGGCTGAGCACAGGTAAGAGGAAGAGAGACAGAGACACAGAAGCACACAGAGACAGAGAACCAGCCTAAGGCCGGGGAGATGACACAGAGACAGAGAACCAGCCTAAGGCCAGGGAGATGACACAGAGACAGAGAACCAGCCTAAGGCTGGGGAGATGACTCAGTCAGCACAGTCCCTTCTGTGCAATCATAAGGACCTGAGTTCAGATCCCCTCTTTCTTTTTTAGAAATAAAGCAAAAGCCCACTGGGTGTGGTCATGCACGTCTGCAAATCTGACAGAAGCAAGAACACAAGCAAGCTGATCTCAGAGCTTTCTGGCCAGTCCATCAAAGGCTGCTGAGTCCTCCAAAAGAACCTGGTTCACTCAAAACAAGGTAGAGGGTAAGAGGTAAAGACTTAACATTTCCCTCTCCCCCCTTCATTCTCTCTCCCCGTCCCCTGAATGCACAAATGCTTGCAGCTCTATGAACACTAGCATTCAAACATCCATCTCTTTCTGCTTTCTGGTTGCAGACACAATGTCACAATCTCCCACGCTTCTGTTTCCCTGCCTCCCTGATCACGGCAGACTGTACTCTCAAAGCTCAGCCCCAAACACAAGCACCCCTCCTTCCTTAGTACATTTTAAGGCATTTGTCACCACAACAAGAAAAGTAACTAACACAACTGGAATTAATTTTCTTGCCTCTCTTCCTTCGATGCTTCAAAAACATGCCTGTCACCAAGGAGACAAGGCTTTGCTATACCTATTTAAAAGCTGATTCCAAAAATCATCATTGAAACAAACAGGTCATCTATGGTCACCCTATTGTAAGTATAAATGTAAGGAGTTGGTAATTTAAGGTCCCCTAGTTCTCCCTCAAAGAGACAAGACACAATTGAAAATGGAAAGAAAGCTAGAAATTATAGTTTAACTAGACTTTGAAAGGTAGTTGGCATCTGACAGTTTGTTTTGTTTTAATTTGTGCATGGACGTTTTAATTTTGTAAGGCTGACACTGGTTGTGTTATACTGCTTGGCAGGCACTGGGTTGGATGCAGAATTATTTAACCAACATCTTAAGGACCATAAGTCCCCATCTGCTGAGACAGGGTGTCCTGAACAGCCTCAGCTCCTGACTTGAAACAGCAAGTGTCACGTGAAAAGGCAGTCACAGATAAAAGATTACCCAGATCATGGTGCCCTGTCTGTAGCCTAGTTTGCCTGGACTGATGGTTGAAGTGGGATAGCCTAGGCCCAGCCTGGCCTGTGTAAGAAAGCTAGGATAGTTTTGGCCAGAGAATGAACCACTAAGTAGCATTTCTTAATGGTTTCTTTCAGGTTCTTGCCTGAGTTACTGCCCTGACTTCATTTGGTGATGCCCTGTGCCCTGCAAGCAGAAAGAAACCATTCCTCCCGAGTTGCATTGATTATGGTGTTTTACCACAGCAGCAGATGCACACTGGGATATAATGACAGTGGGCCATCAAAAGTCACCTCGTTGGATATTTTGAAAAACAACACAGTTGTAAAAATCTAAGTCACCAGGTCTTTATGAAAAAAAAAGAAAAAAACTACAGCATACGTGTCACTCAGATTTTGGCTGCTGTGACAAATACTTAAGGGAAACAGAGTAAGGTGAAGGATTTTCTGTTGGCTCTTAAAGGATGTACCCCAGAAACCTGTTCCTTCAGTAGATCTCACCTAAATTTTCTCTGCATCTCAGTAGGCCCATAAGCTAGGAATCCATCAGTGGGTGCTGGAGAGATGGCTCAGTGGTTAAGAGCACTGACTGCTCTTCTAGAGGTCCTGAGTTCAATTCTCAGCAACCACATGGTGGCTCACAACCATCTGTAATGAGATCTCATGCCCTCTTCTGGTGTGTTTGAAGATAGCAATGGTGTATTCATATAACTAAAATAAATCTTTAAAATAAAAAAGGAATCTATCAATTGATTAGTCTAATGATGAATTCTGGGCCTTCATGAGCCAGCCAACTCCCAAAGCTCGTGAAACATTACACTATTATTTGTGCAACATGTTGAAAAAAGGAACAGAGAAAGACATAAGAAGGCTGTACTGGGTAGATGTTTCTTCCCTGATCTGCTCACGGTAGGAACTTGAGCCCCAAATCTATTTGCCAGGTAGAGCCTGCACCCTGCCCTAATATCTGAGTTCAAACACTGCCTCTTGCTGCCTAGCACTGTGAGTTAAGTACACGACTCCCCTGAGCATTCATCCTCCCAACTAAATCAGAAATATTGCTGTCTAGTTTCTGAGCTGCTGAGGGAATTCATTGTGACAGTGTGTGCTTAGCCCAATGGCGCTTGCTAAGTGTTCAATAAAAAATAGACAGTATTATTGATTAGCATTCCCAGAAGGAGTCTTTTAGACACAAACCTTTACCAAAATCACACACACACAAATTGGTATAACCAGAGGGCACACATTTAAACATCTCATGTAAACATGATCTTTGTGATAAATGATACTTAACTGAAAAAAATCTCCTGCCCTTAATACAAACTACAAAACAATCTGTTTCTCTCTCTCTCTCTCTCTCTCTCTCTCTCTCTCCCTCTCCCTCTCCCTCTCCCTCTCTCTCTCCCTCCCTCCCCCTCCCTGTGTGTGTGTGTGTGTGTGTGTGTGTGTGTGTTATAAAACAAAATTCCCCAATCAGGTATTGAAACCATTAGTGCACAGGTTTCCTATTTAAATCTTCCTTATCAAAGACTCATTTCTTATGGAATAAGAAGCTAAAATTAGCACTTATTTTAAAATTGAGTTGTGCAGCTGACAAGAAAAAAGAAGAAGACAGACAGATGAAAGATAGATAGATAGATAGATAGGTAGATAGATGATAGATAGATAGAAAGATAATAGGCAAGTGATAATCTATAGAACAGAGAGAAAAGAGAGAAAAAGACAGAGAGATTAACTCTGGATCCACTCATGGTGCTTATGCCCTGGTATTCCCATCCATGCCTTAAAGGGTACATTCTAAGACCAAGGATTCTGACCCTTGTATGACAAAGAAATCTATTCTTATTAACTAAGATGATGGACATATGTGCATAGCTACCACAGCTACTGATTGCTGAGAGCAGATTTCTTTCCCCATTATTCATGTTAGTAAATTATATGCACCACAAACTCAGATTTTTGGCTAGTCTTCCTCAGACAACAGGGTCGTTTGTAATAACCAGGGTGAAAAGCTTAAGGTTACTCCCCGCAGTGTCAATGATGACCACAGGACCCTGCCCTTTGGAAGCGCCCAGCTAATCAGAACACTAGCCACATTGAATCCATGGTAGCATCTTTGCTTAACCAGGAAGCTCAGGCTTCTGTGGCCCCCGGCTCACCTGCCTGGCGTGTTAGCAACTCTATTAGTCTCCAAGGTGATCTCAGACAGCCACAATCTTCCTCCCTATTAACACAACTGCCATAATTTATAGCCCTGTCTTGGAGGCTGCTTTAACCGTTTCCACTGTGACTTCTGCCACTGAGCTCAGGCCCAGAGATGTCTGTCTCTACCTTGCCACACTGTTTGAGGTGTGGCTGGCTTCCTATAAAATCCGAGTAACTGGCGGAGGGGAGAGAAGATGGCAGATGGGGCCACACTAACATTGGCTGCCTCTCTTCCTGTGTCCAGTGGTCCCTCTGCTCCTACTACGATAACTAGGACTTTATTTTGCCTTATTTTACTCTATATATAAAGAAAATACTCGGCAAAATCGTTCCTGCAAACATAGGAGGAACGTCACATGCTAATATGCCCTTAGATTCCTCTATGTTTAAAGCTTGAGCTAGAATTTAAGTAAAAATAATCTAAGTTTTTTTTAACATTTGTTCATCCTCTTAATAAAAAGAGAGCTTTCTATGAATAAAGTTGAAGAAAGTAAAATTCTCTGTTACTAATGTGTACTAATTGAACCATTTATCTCTACGAGAAACCTAGAGTGTTCAGTATTTCTCTTTGATCACAAATCCTTCCTTAGAAAAGACTGTAGTATAACCCACAAGATAACTTAAGCATCTTAAGTTGTCTTCTGAGCTCCACTTATGGCCCCCACCACCCTTGCATGCCAATGAGAAGGTGTTATTGCTAAAATAAAAACACTGAATTTTTTGACATATTTTTATTAGTTATTTTGGAATTTCACATAATGCACCCCCTCACACTGTCTTTCCAGACCTCCCAGGTCTGCCCTGCCCTGTCCTTGTGACCTCACCCCCCCCAATAAAAAAAGAAAAAAGAGAAATATACCAAGTCAGATTTGTTTTGCACATGTACACACTAAACACTCAAAGGAAGACAGCAAAACCCTGGTGAATACAGGAAGCTTTCATCACAACCCCCTCTCCATCAGTCAGTCCTGCTGAGGTTTGGTCTTGCTGTCCGTTGTAAAAAGCAGGCTGAGGATAAAGCAATGTGTCTGCCTCCACCCCTGTCATGAAAGTGCATCCATTGTACTGATGCGGCTTCTGTCTTCCACAGATGCCAGACTCCAGCTTTTTTTGGCCTTTGAGCATGAACTGAAAACTAGCAGCTGTCCAGAAACAGACACTTCCTGGTCATCTTCATCAGACTAGGGCTGCTGAGGTATCTAGCTTTGCAGACTGAATAGTTCTTGAGTTCTTAGACTAATATGCAGACATCCACTGCTGAGCTGTCCAGCCCTTACTGTATAAGGAAATGCAGTGAATACCCTCTTATAACACACATGCATGTGCACACACACACACACACACACACACACACACACACTCAAAATTCACTATTCTAAATGTTCTTTTCCTTAAAAGAAACTTGTCTAAGACATTCCATTTCTCCAACAAAATAACCAGCATCCACTCTCAAACCCTCCTACCCACAGGGGCAGCTTCACCAGGAGTCAGCCCAAGTTTGACTCCAGTTCCTAAGCCCTGGGAGAAATCGCTGCTTCCCTGCCTTCACTCGGGGTCTGTCATGACCTACTGCTCTGTGACCCACGGTAAAGATACCAACACTGTTCCAAGCAGGAGAGAAGATGCTGGCCACCCCTCCCCAGACCTATTCTTCTTCCTCAGGATAGACCTCTGGCTTCTCACGCTCACTCCATGACAGTCCTCCCGGGTTCCTTTGAAACTAAGCATGGCCTCGTGACTGAGTTCTGCTGAGAGACGCAAACAGAAGATCTGAATGTCTGCAGCCAGGAAAGATTCTTCCCGAGAGGGCCTCCTCTTCACTCTTACCCCTTATTCCATCGTGAAGCTGAAACTTAGGTGCATCTGAAGTCTAGCCACCGTGACAGACACAGGGTGAAGGCTGCTTCCTAGAGGCGGTACAAGGATGCTTTGGCAGGGGTCTATGCCTTCCCAATTGTCATGGAGCCTCCACACCAGGATGGGGCTCCCGCCTCTCAGCATTAGGCCTCATTCATTTGAGTTTCTCTCTTACGAGTCCACAAATCTATCCCGTTCATATAGAAGCTAGCTGTGGTCAGAGACATAGTCTGTCTCACGCACCTTATTCTACCAGGCAAGGGAGCAGCTCCCAACATGGCCAGAGATCTGAGACCTGTACTATTCTTACCTGACCTCCACTTTCATCGAGGCACTGTGGTACCCCAGGATCCCCGTCCCAGTCTGGGAGGCCAAGAAAACAAAACCCTTGTTTCTCTACCTAATGGCATCCTAGCATGATCACATCAGAGTGCACCATGTGGGCTTAGGAGATGCTTTTCTTTTTCTCACTTACAGGATGTTTTTGGTTGTATCTGAAAGCATTGAAGGTCCACCCTTGAAGGTACCTGGACTTTCAAACGGCTTCATCCTTTCCTTGGCAAAAGCACCAGGACACCAAAATGATAACGATGCAAACTCTGCCCTAGATGTGGACAATTTCCTTTACCCAGAACTCCCAGTAAGCAAGGACTGTTCCTGCCTGGAGACCAACAATACAGCACAGCACCAACAGAAGGAAGCCAGGCACCATGGGGACAAGAGCCTGAAGAGCCAGTGTCAGTGCCTGGGATGGGTCAAAGATCGTGGTCACTGTAATGGCTAAGCGGTCAACTTGACACACTCTAGAATCACCTGGGAAGCAAGTCACAGTCAGGGGAGGGGTGTCTAGAGCAGGTCGACCTGTGAGCATGTCTCGGGATGGGTATTTTGACTCGTTCCTTGAGGTGAGACACCCACACACTATGGGTATGTATGTGCGTTCTTTCTCTCCCTCTCAACTGTGCGTGTGACCCATTGCTTCAGCTTCCAGCTTCCTTGACTTTCTCCTCTGGATAGACTACAAGCAGGAAATGAGAGCTAAAGTAAGGAAGCCCTAGCTCCCTTGCTACTTTCCTTGGGGAATTTTTATCACAGCAACAGAATTGAAACAAGGGCTGACCACGGAGGGCACTTCTGTGTCACCGGTAGCGTGAGCTGTTACACAGCTCTCATGCACACAAGACCTGAAGGCGTGCACAAGTCCTGGCCACCTGGGATTCCTCCATGCTAGTTACCCTCTGTCCCCACTAGCCCTCCTCTAACTAACTCACTGTAAAATTCTAGCTCTTCTACCAACCCCTCTCACCCTCTCCTTGTTTGGTTTGGTTTCCCCCCTCTCTTCTGTCCTGTACCCAATGCTGACTACACTGGCAATTGGCCCAGCTTTTTAGAAGAGGCTGGCAGAGCAGTCACAGTACACTTACTGCTTTATTTATTGCTTATCACCCCATCATGCTCTGGCAGAATAGGTATTTCTGTCTCTCCCATTCCTTCCTTTATCTTCGAGGCTTAGAAGAGTGTCTGCATTTGGTAGTCGCCTGATAAATATTTGTGAAAGGAATGAATGGGTGTCTCAGACTTGCTGACAGTAAATGCACTCACTGGGCCTGGTCCAGGCAGCAAAGTGACCGGATGCTCTGGGAAGGAATGCTACCCAGACTTGCAGGCAGGATCTGGATGTCTCTTGTCCAACCAGACAAAGCTGAGGACTCATGCGATGTTGAGAAGGGGAGAGCCAGGTCAAATGTCTCTCTTTATAAAAAGACTGATATACCATTCTTGGTGTTTCTGTAAAACACTAAATACAGGGCTGCTAGGCTATCAGGAATATGGAAAGGTACTCAGGATATTGGTGGGGCAGAGGACCACCAAGTAGAAATAGTAGAGACCATAACCAAAGCAAGTGTGAAGTGTACCCATTGCCTTCCAGCTGTGTTTTAAACGGGACCAACAGCCCACTGATCGCAGCAGTGCCTGGCTCCCTTGTATGGACCTGATCAAATGACAGTGCAGTTGCCTGCATAGGGCAGAATCATAATTCTGGTCTAGTCACCCAGAATCTAAGGCCCAATACTCAAGGCCAGTGTGACTGTCAGATCCTGGTGCAGCCTTGATCCAATGAGACAGCCCAGGACATACTTTGATTTTTTTTTTTTTTTTTTTTTTTTGCTTGTGTCTTAGGAGAAGGTGAGATCACCAAGTCTGGTTATACAGGATATAGGACTCATGTTCACAAGATGCTGGGAGTAGTTGACTGTTCTGCAGTTGCCTGTTTATAATTTCCAGTCTTTAAAAAACGGTCCTGCAGTTGCCTTCTGTGCTGTGGCATGCAGATTAGGTAGCCACTTCTGCAAACCTGTACCAGGCTCTCCTAGGCCTCACAAAAATATCCCCCGTGTTTATTCACTACTTCCTTTTGTTGCTGGGGATATGAAGATGCCTTTGGCCAAACTCATCTGGGACCAGAAGTCTTAATTTCTTCTCCTGTTGCTGTGATAAAAATTCTCTAGAAAATCAGCTTAAGGGAGAAAAAGTTTCTGTTGGCTCCAAGTTCAAGGACCAAGTTCCATCACAGTGGAGCACTCGAGGTGGCAGAGGCTTAGACTAGCTAGTCCAGTAGGCCTGCAGTCAGGAAGCCGAGAGCAATAAACATGCATGCTCAACTCACTTTCTCCAGTTCATGCAGTACAAAATCCCACCCAGAAAGTGTGCCTCCCCATAATTAAGACAGGTCTTCCCACATCAATGAACCTAATCAAGATACTGTCTCCCAGTCATTCTCAGAGTCTAATCTTAATCTAGATGATCCCTCATAGGTGTGCCCAGGACCTTATCTCCTAAGAGACTCTAAATTGTGTCAAATTGACACTTGGCACTATTATAACACTAATCACATTTCATTAACTAAATAACCCAAACATACTGCTATTTCTTTTATTTTTTGAGTTGAGAAAATAATTACATTATTTCTTTCTTCCTTTTCTCCCCTCCAAACCCTATATCCCTCCTTATTCTCTTGTTCTCTTTCAAATTCATGGCCTCTTTTTTAAATTAATTATTGTTACATACATATAGTTCTTTCTCCTTCCCTCTCTCTCTCTCTCTCTCTCTCTCTCTCTCTCACACACACACACACACACACACATACATACATACATACATGCATACATACATACATATTTCTAAGTATAGCCTGATAATTTTGTATAATACTTTGTATGTATATTCTTAGGGCCAACCATTCAGTACTGTATAACCAATTGATATTCTCTTCCCTGAGAAAGATTAATTTTTCCTCTCTCAGCACACTTCCTTGTGCCTATGCTCCCTGTGTACAACTGACAGTTTGTGATCTTTTCCCTACTTCAGAATGTCCACCGATACCGTTCTTGTTGGCTCATGTTTAGGTAGTCATGTTGCTGAGACTTCGTAGATGTATCTTCTGACATTTCCTGGAGACCCGCTCTCACAGCAGACTCCCTGGTCCTCTGGCTCTTACAGTCTTTCAACCTGCTCTTCCTCAATGTTCTCTAAGCCGTAGGCACTGGGCTCCATATGTCTGCATTTAATTGGTTTCAGTTTTCTATAATGGCTTTTGTCTGCTTCAAAGGGAATTTTTATGGTTAAGGGTGAGATTACAGTTATTTGTGAGGATAAAGACAAGTATTTAGGTATAGCTAGGGATTCTGCTGTAAAACCGCACCAGTAAGTTCTACAAGATCCATGATGCATTAAGGAGTTGGTTGTGTTTCCAGTACAAGACATGCTATCTTCATGTTGAGCAGGTTTAAGTCCAATCAGAGAGATGTTGGTTACCACTAAGATATATGTGCCACCACTGCACCCTTGGGTTTATCATTTCATCCTTAATTATTCAAACACTTTCCAAAATTCTCTAGCCCAAGTCTTACATGAGATGCTAGGCCGTCTCTTAATTGAGCTCCTATAAAGTATAAAAAACAAGTTACATACTTCCAACATACAACGGCACAGGATAAACTTACCCACTATAGAAGAAAAGAATGGAGCATAATAAGAAATGCAAACCAAAACCCAGTCAGGCAGACAACAAATTCTTCAGCAATATGTCCAGCATCTGATGATCATAATGCAATTATCTTGTCTCCAAAGATTTTGGGGAGCCCCACTTCTCTGCAACCCATAGCACATACACGGCCTCTTTCTGACACTGGCTCTAATGCATGCCTGAATATTCTCTTGGTAGACATCTTACAGTCCTGGCATCTCTGACACTCTTGGGGTCTCTTTGTAACTTAGGCCTCACCTCCACAACATCACAGAGTGACTTTCATGACTTCTTTGCAGGGACTCTTTACCTGCCACATATTGACTGGCCCTGGCTAATTCTCTGAAACTGTAGATCAAGATTCCTTAACCCATTTTTTTAAAAAAATATTTATTTGTTTTATGTAAGTACACTTTCAGACACACCACTAGAAGACATCAGATCCCATTACACTGGTTATGAGCCCCTATATGGTTGCTGGAAATTGAACTTAGGACCTCTGGAAGAGCAGTCAGTGTTCTTAACCACTGAGTTGTTTCTCCAGCCTCTCCTTAACCCTCTTAATCTTGTATCTTTCACACCTGCAAACCCAGTAACAAGTGGGTGAAGTTGTTAAGTTCTGCCACCAGCTCTGGATGGAGTCTCTACCTGGAGGGGTTTTGTCCTCAAGATGCCTTTCCTATTGTCTCAGAGCAGCAGTTTCTCTTCAGTGTTGTTGATCTCCTGAACAATTACAATTGGTTTCTTAGTATCTGCCTGGATAATCTGTTTTAAAACTTGCTATACCAAACAAACTAGTTTTGTATCTTTAAATTCACCTTGACTGGAGTTCTCAGGACATGAGTAAAATTAACCCAAATTTCTAACAAAAATATTACACAAACAGCTCCAAACCTAGTCGTTGGTTATATCTGAAACCTTGGGAGCCTGCTTTTCTCTGTGAATAGTTCTCTCAGCATTTCTATCTCCTAAGTTTTCATGAGAATGGCTCATTAAACCCTGATTCCAGCATATTAGGGCCTTTTATCCATGAAACAATTCCAAGGGCCTATAAACCACATTGTCAGAATTATCATTGCCATGGCTCTACTCCTGGTACTAATTGACTTACTCCTGGCCCCACCCCTGGTACTAATTGCCATAGCCTTAGCCCTACTCCTGGTACTAATTTCCTTAGCCATAGACTACTCCTGGTACTAATTGCCTTAACCATTGCCCCATTTCCAGTACTAATTGACTTAGCCATGGCCCTACTCCTGGTACTAATTGTCATAGTTATGGTTCCATTTCTGGTACTAATTGCCTTAGCCATAGTCTCATTCCTGGAATTAGTTGCCTTAGCCATGTCCCCACTTCTGATACTAATTGCCTTAGTCTATTTTCCTGTTGTTGTAGTTTTTTTCCCCCTTAATGACAAAGTCAACTTAAGAAAGAAAAATTCAAGGTATGTGAGGAAAGCCAAAGCAGCAGGAATTTGAAGCAATTGGTCAGATTGTGCCCATAGTCATGTTGACTGATTGAAATTTTATGATTGTTATACACACCGCATATGTGTGACCAGAGTGTGGGTCTCAGCATGGCCTGGGATGCTATCAACAACAGAGAACTTCAATTAAATCTACCTCACATCTTAACATGTTTGCCCCCTAGATTTATTGTTATTTTTCTTGTTGCTAGGATAAAATACCAGACACAAGCATATTTGGTAATTTTGGCTCACGGTTTGAAGGCACAGCCTGTTACGGCAGAGAAGGCATGGTGGGGGGCATATGTGGCAGTCTGTCACATTGCAGCCACAGTCCTGAAGCAGGGAAAGATGAATGTGGGTGCTCAGCGTGCTTTCAGGTTATTTTATAAAACCTTTTTTTCCATTTAATTCGGTCTAGGTCACCAGCCTATGGGATGGTGCCACCCACATCCAGGCACAGACCCGCCTACAGGTATATCTCCCCAGTGGTAATAAACCCAATCGAACTGACAACCAAAGTTAACCCACGAGGATATGTAGGAAGCTCAGTAAAGAGTCTGGCACTCTGAAACAAGCAAATTGCTTTTAGGAATTCTATTCCTGAGGGAAGTGCACCTGCTTCAGTTCCTTTGACTTATGCACCCCATCTATTGTCTTTCTCTTCTCCAGAGAACTGACCTCGTTCTCACCCACTGAGTCACAGGGTATGTGTTCCGATCAGTTCCTGTGAAACAAATAGCTCTCAGGCTCAGCATCTTGAAACAATGAACCCCGTTCTGTCATGAAGAAACTCCCATCCTATGAAGTTTCCCTGGCTTGGGAGTTTACATGTGGCTGGACTATTCTGGCTCAGGACTGATCATGATGTCATGGTAAGCAGTCAGCCAGGATTCCCAGCACCAGAAGCTTGGCTGGGATGGAGAATCTGTCTCCAGGATGACTCAATTACATTCATAGGTTACTCGATGCTCTAGGCAGAAGGCCTCAGTGCCTCACTTTCTCACTGGTGTCCTCAGAGCAAGACACTGGCTTCCTTCAGATTGAGCAAACTATGAGATGGTCAAGAAAAAGAAGCAATGTTTCAGAATTGCACACAACTATTCTTAGCATGCCTTAATGAAGTCAGGGCTCTGTACGGACAAGAATGCCAGGATGCGGGGGTTACTGTGGTTAGTATGGAGTCCACCCAAATCAGGGAAATGATTTATTTATTTTCTGGCTGACAAATAGACAAGTGATCTGTAAGCTTCATGACAATAAGAGCATGGCCTTTACCTTCATACCTGTGAGGCGGGGCCAAGCACACACCCTCACAGGTAAGAGCTGCTCAAAATCTATCTTAGAGTAAATGATAGGAATTCTTTCTAAACCAAAGAATGGATACAGAAAATGTAATCCATGTACACAGTGGAATACTACTCAGCCATTAAAACAAGAACATCATGAATTTTGCAGGCAAATGGATAGAACTGGAAAATATCCTAAGTTACCTAACTCACACCTAAAAGGACATACGTAGTGTGTATTCACTTATAAGTGAATATTGACCATAAAACACGGGATACCCATGCTATACTCCACAGACCCAAGGAAGTAAAACAAGAAGGAAGGCCCAAGTGAGGATGCTCAAATATCACTTAGAAGGAAGAAAAAAATAGTTGTAGGGGGCAGATGGAGGGATCTGGGTGGGGAGGGGAATGGAGGGAGATTCAGGATTGGGATGGGGAGAGACAACAGAGAGGTCCAGAGAGCCAGGATTGTGAATAGAGATCTGCAGATGGCAGGGGTAGGAGAGTGGAGGACATCTCTAAGACACACTAGAGTCCTGGGGTAGCGATGCTCCCAGCTAAGATGCACAGCAGGGAGGACATGGAACCTGAAGTGGCCACCTCCTCTAGCCAGGCAGGATCTCCAGTGGAGCGATAAGGACACCAACCCACCCACATAACATTTGGCCCCAAATTTGTTCTGTCTGCAAGAAATGCAGAAACAAAGAGGAAGCAGAGACAGAGGGCATGGCCAGCCAATAACTGGCTCAATTTGAGACCCATCCCATGGGCAAGCACTAATCCCTGACACGATTAATGATACTGTTTAATTAATGCTTCCAGACAGGAGCCTAGCATGACTATCCTCTGAGAGGCTCCACCCAGCATCTGACTGAAACAGATGCAGAGACCCAGAGTCAAACATTGGATAGGGCTTGGGGACTCTTATAGGAGAGTTGGGGGAAGGGCTGTGGGCCCTGAAGGGGATAAGAACTCCACAGAAAGACCAACAAAGTCAACTAACTCCAATCCTTGGGGGCTCTCAAAGACTGAACCACCAACCAAAGAGCATACATGAGCT